>NW_021680686.1:58574-60804 GCF_001412515.2 Diachasma alloeum | reverse complement strand
TCCTCCCTCCCTAACAGTTGCTGAGGGATGAAATTTGTGTCACTCATTGTGTATTAAATGCTCAACACGTTGGCACAAATTTCATCCCTTAGTCGCAATTAGGGTGGGAGGAATGAATTTGTGAATTGAAAAAAAATTTTTTTTTCCATCTCTTCGCACTTTAAAAAATTCACTCCTCCCTCCCTAACTGGCCCTAAGGGATAAAATTTGTGTCACTTATTGAGTATTAAATGCTCAACACGTTGGCACAAATTTCATCCCTTAGTCGCAGTTAGGGTCGGAGGAATGAATTTTTGAATTGAAAAAAAAAAATTTTTTTTTCAATCTCCGCACTTTGGAGAATTCATTTGAAAAAAAATTTTTTTTTCAATCTCTTCGCTCTTTCAAAAATTTACTCCTCCCTCCCTAACAGGCGCTAAGGGATGAAATTTGTGTCACTCGTCGTGTATTAAATGCTCAACACGTTGGAACAAATTTCATCCCTTAGTCGCAATTAGGGTGGGAGGAATGAATTTGTGAATTGAAAAAAAATTTTTTTTTCCATCTCTTCGCACTTTAAAAAATTCACTCCTCCCTCCCTAACTGGCCCTAAGGGATAAAATTTGTGTCACTTATTGAGTATTAAATGCTCAACACGTTGGCACAAATTTCATCCCTTAGTCGCAGTTAGGGTCGGAGGAATGAATTTTTGAATTGAAAAAAAAAATTTTTTTTCAATCTCCGCACTTTGGAGAATTCATTTGAAAAAAAATTTTTTTTTCAATCTCTTCGCTCTTTCAAAAATTTACTCCTCCCTCCCTAACAGGCGCTAAGGGATGAAATTTGTGTCACGCATCGTGTATTAAATGCTCAACACGTTGGAACAAATTTCATCCCTTAGTCACAATTGGCGTGGGAGGCATGAATTTGTTTTTCAATCTCCGACCCTAACTGCGACTTAGGGATAAAATTTGTGCCAACGTGTTGAGCATTTAATACACAATGAGTGACACAAATTTCATCCCTCAGGAACTGTTAGGGAGGAAAAATTGAGAATTTTTTTTCAATCTCCGCACTTTGGAGAATTCATTTGAAAAAATTTTTTTTTTTCAATCTCTTCGCTCTTTCAAAAATTTACTCCTCCCTCCCTAACAGGCGCTATGGGATGAAATTTGTGTCACTCACTGTGTATTAAATGCTCAACACGTTGGTACAAATTTCATCCCTTAGTCACAATTAGGGTAGGAGGAATGAATTTGTGAATTGAAAAAAAAAATTTTTTTCAATCTCCGCACTTTGGAGAATTCATTTGAAAAAATTTTTTTTTTTTTCAATTCACAAATTCATTCCTCCTACCCTAATTGTGACTAAGGGATGAAATTTGTGTCACTCACTGTGTATTAAATGCTCAACACGTTGGCACAAATTTGATCCCTAAGTCGCAGTTAGGATCGGAGGAATGAATTTTCGAATTAAAAAAAAAAATTTTTTTCAATCTCCGCACTTTGGAGAATTTATTTGAATAAAATTTTTTTTTTCAATCTCTTCACTCTTTCAAAAATTCACTCCTCCCTCCCTAACAGAGGCGAAGGGATGAAATTTGTGTCACTTATTGAGTATTAAATGCTCAGCACGTTGGCACAAATTTCATCCCTTAGTTGCAGTTAGGGTCGGAGGAATGAATTTCTGAATTGAAAAAAAAATTTTCTTTTCTATCTCCGCACTTTGGAGAATTCATTTGGAAAAAATTTTTTTTTCAATTTTTTCGTTCTTTCAAAAATTCACTCCTCCCTCCCTAACAGTTGCAAAGGGATTAAATTTGGTGTCACGTATTGAGTATTAAATGCTCAATACGTTGGCACAAATTGCATCCCTTAGTCGCAATTAGGGTGGGATCGAATTAATTTGTGAATTGAAAAAAAATTTTGTTTCAATCTGCGCACTTTGGAGAATTCATTTGAAAAAAAAATTTTTTTTCAATCTCTTCGCTCATTCACAAATTCACTCCTCCCTCCCTAACAGTTGCTGACGGATGAAATTTGTGTCACTCATTGTGTATTAAATGCTCAACACGTTGGCACAAATTTTATCCCTAAGTCGCAGTTAGGGTCGGAGGAATGAATTTTTGAATTGAAAATGTTTTTTTTTTTTCCATCCCTTTGCACTTTCAAAAATTCACTCCTCCCTCCCTAACTGGCGTTAAGGGATGAAATTTGTGTCACTTATTGAGTATTAAATGCTCAACACGTTG
>NW_021680686.1:51763-58455 GCF_001412515.2 Diachasma alloeum | reverse complement strand
GCTCTTTCAAAAATTTACTCCTCCCTCCCTAACAGGCGCTAAGGGATGAAATTTGTGTCACTCATTGTGTATTAAATGCTCAACACGTTGGCACAAATTTGATCCCTTAGTCGCCCTTAGGGTGGTAGGAATGAATTTTTGAATTGAAAAAAAAAATTTTTTTCCATCTCTTCGCACTTTGGAGAATTCATTTGAAAAAAAATTTTGTTTTCAACCTCTTCGCTCATTCAAAAATTCACTCCTCCCTCCCTAATAAGTGCTAAGGGATGAAATTTGGTGTCACGTATTGAGTATTAAATGCTCAACCCGTTGTGTAATGTCCAAAAAATTTTATACTATAAATTGAAGACTAGAATAAATTTTATATAGGATCATAACTATAAGCTACGTGTAATTAAGAACCAAACCCACAATTGTAAGTCAAATTGAGTACATTTCAGCACTTGAACTCGATTAAAAATTCCAAAGACATTGGAATCGAGTTCAAAAGTGATGAAATGGCGCACTCAGCATGCNTTGATTAGAAATTTGTCTCAACTCAAGCCCTATCCCTAAATCAAGCCCTTTTTCCCTTATATTTTAAAGAAAGGTAAGATTATAAAACTTTGCGTCGTCCAATAATTATAAAATTCAATACTTTTAGCTTTGGTTTTAATGTGACATTTAAAACATGTCCATTCGACGCTAAAATCCTTCTCTGGACATAACAGCTAAAATTTCATGGCGCAGTCGGTAGGACACGCCTAAGTTTCCAATACTCTTATCTTTTTAATATTCTGAAATTTTTGAAACCCATTCTAGTCAATTTAATTCAATTCAATTCTAATCTATTAAAATTTTTGCTTTGGGAAATCCTTCATAAATTTCAAATATTAGACTTTTCTTTGCAAAATTCAAATTCTCTTTGAAATAATTATAAGAGAAATTTTGTTGTCTTTTCCCAATTTATTGGAAAAAATCACATAGAATCTTAATCCGAATNTTAAAACATGTCCATTCGACGCTAAAATCCTTCTCTGGACATAACAGCTAAAATTTCATGGCGCAGTCGGTAGGACACGCCTAAGTTTCCAATACTCTTATCTTTTTAATATTCTGAAATTTTTGAAACCCATTCTAGTCAATTTAATTCAATTCAATTCTAATCTATTAAAATTTTTGCTTTGGGAAATCCTTCATAAATTTCAAATATTAGACTTTTCTTTGCAAAATTCAAATTCTCTTTGAAATAATTATAAGAGAAATTTTGTTGTCTTTTCCCAATTTATTGGAAAAAATCACATAGAATCTTAATCCGAATTAACTTAATCCCAAAATTTAAAATTATTCAAATTATCAACTAATTAAATTATCTCCATAAAATGGCGAATCCGTCCTTCGTTAATATCAGTTACTCCGGAGACTCGGGTGACGCTGATCAGACCGTGTCCAGTTACGAAGAATATGTCAAAGCCCGAGACATTGCAAACAGCATTCCCATATTCTCCGGTACAAATGAGCACTGCTCTCTGGACGAATTTGAGTATGCGTTGAGATCAAATCTTGCCTTCATTCCTAAAGCAGACGGAAAGAAAGAAGAATATATTAGACAAATACTCAAACGCCTTTTACCCCCAGCAAAATTCGTAGTGGTAAACAAACCCCTCTTTTCTGTAGAAACTATTCTTACTCACCGGATCAAGAGATTTAGAGGTCAATACGACTTAACGTATTATGTGAATAGAATACGGGGGCTGTTGAAAATTAAAAATGAACCCCTGGAATCGTTCTTGGACAGATAGGCAGCACTGGTCCAGTTCGGTCTGGGTACGATTTCTGGGGAAAATGAAGCTGAAAAACAAGTCCTCCAAAAACACCTCCAGACAGAGGCCATTAAACGGTTCAAAGAATACGCCCCTGCAAGCGTGAAGGAAAGTATTAGGCGCAACAACCTAAGAAAAATCTGAGAGATCCTTTCACAACTAGAAACAGACGAATTCCGGGATACAGTCAAAGTACCAGCGTTCGAGATTGCTGATAACGGGCACTACAGGTACATCACGGAGTACCCCTCGATTCCAATCCATTCAGGGAGCTCTCTACCGCCCGAACTGTACGGGGAGCAAATGCCACCTCAGCCGAGATACCAATACCAACAAAATCGGTCGTACAGTCAGTCATATAATCAGTCAAATACCCCGACACCATCGTCAAGCTACGGTCACCGAAACTATTCCGGACAGAGGAGAAATCAGGACCCTTCACGAGATCTAGTCAGCGCTCTCCTCAATGAATATCTGCCATCCCACCGGAACAGGCAAGGCGACGGGTACAAACAAACGCCACCTCGACCACCGGGGCCACCTCCATCCATACCAGGACACACAGCTCATCCTGGTGAACTCCCTTCGCGCAGCTTTAACCCCGTCATCGCCTACGGTCNACGAGAAGGGAGAAATACCCTGCGGAGTCCTACGAGAACTCAGCAGAACAGAGCCAGCCCATCCACAGAGGGAACAATTCCAAAGGAGACTTTAAACGAGATTGTTGCTCGCCAATTGAGTGCGATGACGAGCGGCCAAAACCAGCACTCACTCCACACGATGTCGAGCATGCATCCCAGACAATAAAACCCATACTGTGTAGAGTTACCGGGGGTCCTCAGATCATCTTTCGAGGTCCAAATGTCATCTCCCAAGGTGTGAATGCATTAATCGATACCGGAGCTTCCATAAACCTAATATCGTTCCAGTCATTGGTAGAAAACGCCCTCGTCGATACCACAGAACCAATTGGAATCGTTGGGCTGTCCAATCACGTCTTGAACTCCCTCGGAGTAGTTCGCCTCGCAGTGCATCCTGAAGTTCAAATAAAATTCCACGTGATTCCTCACCAGCCAGGCGGATATGGAGCCATCATCGGGGATGAAATGTTGGATGAGTTGAAAGCTCACATCTCCTTCAACACAAACAACATTAGCTTCAACATCGCCCCATTGAAACCTATATATTTCTACCTCCCCAATTGTCCAGCGAGAGGAAAACCTTGCCGCATTGCACTCAGTGGGGGCGGCCCAAGGATAAATCTGAAGGTAAAAAACCTCATCGGAAATCGACATCGATTTCTCATCGACACCGGAGCCGACATCAACCTTATCGAGAGGAGAGTCATCAAACCCGACGTAAGAATCGAACCTCCTAAGATACCTTATCTACTTGGAGTAACGGAGAATGCATTGCCAACATGCGGTCTAGTTCACCTAAAAATCTTTGGCTCTCTCGTACCATTCCACATAGTAGATCATCAACTACCTGTCGAGGGAAGCGGATTACTTGGGTTAGAATTTTTAATTCAAGAAAAGGTGTACATACGGTATCAGCAAAAGAATATTACCACTCTCAAGAGGCCTAACCTGCCGGTGAATTGGTATAACTATGAGCAATTCCATGAGTCAACCGTCATCCCTCCAAGAGCAAGAATGGCCATCCGAATCCCCATCCAGAATATCGAATTATCGGTCGGGTATCTACCACAGATCTCCACAAAACCAGGCATCTATCTAGGCGAGAGTGGGGTCAGCATTAGGAAGGGGAAAGCCTGTCTCTTCGCCATCAACACCACCGAAGAACCAGCTCACCTCCATATACCACCCCAAAAGGTAGAGGAAATCGATGAACTCCTAGAAAGAACCGAAATATTAGGAAAACATCAAGAAACCTTCGCCTGGTGCAACATGGGAATTGCCCCAGAGGAAAATATAGGTCTGTCATCTCGCACATCGCACGTAATAGAGGCCCTACCCGATCAGGAGCTTAAACCCTTCGAACGCAAAGAGGTAGTTGAACTAGTAGAAGAGTTCAATGANAATCTCGGAATTGACGAATTCCACCGACCAAAATCCCGAAAAAACGGAGAAGGAAGAAATACCCCAATCCAGACATTCTGTGATATCGCAGCCAAAGGTCACACGAGAATCCTTACTGCCAACACCAAGGGCTATACAGTCACCTATGGCCGGATCTTCTCCGGAAAAGAAAAACTCTTCAATAGACCTAACCCCAAGAGAACTGTTCCTACGCACCGAAGAAATCCATCAAACAACGCACTCCCAAGAAGCGGAAAGTCCTCAAGCAAACGAAATTACACCACCGTCATCATCGCAGCCATCGGGGGTGTCTTTGAATCCATACCCCAAATTCCTCCCGCCTGACCTTCCCACGAGCGAAGAGCACGGTTTCATACAGACCTAAGGAGAAATATCTCAGAACAAATCGAATGAGGAACCTATGGACGACAAGATCACAATACCACAAAGTGACGNCCAAGGGAAAGAAGCGATGGAGAATGGTGATCGATTTCCGACATCTGAATTAGAAAACGATTGGAGATTCCTACCCGTTAGCCAACATATCGGAAATTCTCTCACAACTAGGCGGAGCTAAGTACTTCAGTGTGTTCGACCTAGCCAGTGGATCCCACCAAATCGCGATAGCTGAAATGGACGCTGAAAAAACTGCCTTCACCAGTCCCAGCGANATTGTACCAAAGAAAGCCGACTCCAAGGGAAAGAAGCGATGGAGAATGGTGATCGATTTCCGACATCTGAATCAGAAAACGATCGGAGATTCCTACCCGTTACCCAACATATCGGAAATTCTCTCACAACTAGGCGGAGCTAAGTACTTCAGTGTGTTCGACCTAGCCAGTGGATTCCACCAAATCGCGATGGATGAAATGGACGCTGAAAAAACTGCCTTCACCGGTCCCAGCGGACACTACGAGTACATGAGGATGCCTTTTGGATTGCAAAATTCACCCCCAATCTTCCAGCGGATGATGGATCAGACCCTAACTGGCCTAAAAGGGACAGAACTCTATGTCTACCTAAATGATGTAGTTGTTTACTCCAGAGCACTGGGCGAACACATCACCCGTCTCAGAAAATTCTTCAACTGCCTGCGGAAAAACGGACTTACTCTCCAGCCTGATAAATGCAAATTTTTTATGAAGGAGGTAGCCTATCTGGGACACATAATCGATGACCAAGGTATTCATCCGGATCCAGCAAAGATAAAGGCATTAACAGAGATGCCGCTTCCCGCAAGCCAACAGGGAATAAAGAGATTCTTAGGCTTCAGTAACTATTATCGACGAT
Organism: Diachasma alloeum; assembly: GCF_001412515.2. Classification (NCBI taxonomy): domain Eukaryota; kingdom Metazoa; phylum Arthropoda; class Insecta; order Hymenoptera; family Braconidae; genus Diachasma; species Diachasma alloeum. The sequence goes on along the minus strand of NW_021680686.1, from coordinate 53,321 downwards.
TTGTGAAGGACTACGCAGAAATTGCACAGCCTCTAAATGATCTCCTCAAGAAAAATGTAAGATTTAAATGGAGCAAAGAACAAAAGCAATCATTCAAAGCCCTCAAAGAAGCCATCACCGAGGACTCTCTACTGTTTCATCCTGACATGAACGAACCATTTATCGTTCATGTTTCCAGTACTCAAAAGGGCATTGGAGCCATCCTCAGCCAAAAAGATGATGAAGGAGATGAACACCCGATCCTGTACACATCGAGAGCACTTCGTGATGCTGAAACAAGATATACTTCGGTTGAATTGGACTGCCTAGCAGCTGTCTACGCCTTAAACCAGTTCAAACCCTACATCTATCGAGTACCCTTCACCATTATTACAAACAGCCCAGCCCTGAATTGGCTCAGAGATTCCAGCAACCCTACTACGAGGCAAGTTAAGTGNAAATTCTTCAACTGCCTGCGGAAAAACGGACTTACTCTCCAGCCTGATAAATGCAAATTTTTTATGAAGGAGGTAGCCTATCGGGGAGACATAATCGATGACAAAAGTATTCATCCAGATCCAGCAAAGATAAAGGCATTAACGGAGATGCCCCTTCCCACAAGCCAACAGGGAATAAGGAGATTCTTAGGCTTCAGTAACTATTATCGACGATTTGTGAAGGATTATGCAGAAATCGCACAGCCTCTAAATGATCTCCTCAAGAAAAATGTAAGATTTAAATGGAGCAAAGAACAAAAGCAATCATTCAAAGCCCTCAAAGAAGCCATCACCGAGGACTCTCTACTGTTTCATCCTGACATGAACGAACCATTTATCGTTCATGTTTCCAGTACTCAAAAGGGCATTGGAGCCATCCTCAGCCAAAAAGATGATGAAGGAGATGAACACCCGATCCTGTACGCATCGAGAGCACTTCGAGATGCTGAAACAAGATATACTTCAGTTGAATTGGACTGCCTAGCAGCTGTCTACGCCTTAAACCAGTTCAAACCCTACATCTATGGAGTACCCTTCACCATTATTACAAACAGCCCAGCCCTGAATTGGCTCAGAGATTCCAGCAACCCTACTACGAGGCAAGTTAAGTGGAAAACCTACTTGAATGATTTCACGTTTGAGGTAGAAATCAAGAAACAGAAGAGAAATCAGCTAGCAGACGCCTTTGCAGAAAATCCTCTTCAGGACGAACATGAAGAAATCGTCATGTTCGCAACCTGCATGCCTGCTCTACCAGTACCAAAGTCTAGTGTGAAAACACCGAAGACAGTCACAAAACCTAGCCAAAAGGTTAGAATAAATAGTGACCCACAAATTATCCCCATCCCATCGACGGGAAGCTCAATTGCCGACAGGCTTCGGGCTAGAAGAGCAACAGAAACAAATAGTGGTACCCGGCAGCCGATCTCCTACAGACTGAATCGTGATTATAAAACAACACCCAAAATCGGCAAAACCTCCGCATCATCTACCCGAGGCACCACAATCGAGAACAAACCAGAAACAGTGGAAGAAACGACCCCCACTCCATTCACCCTTCTAATCGTGGAGATGCCAGAATC
>NW_021680686.1:47201-50949 GCF_001412515.2 Diachasma alloeum | reverse complement strand
ATAAAAAAAAATTTAGTGATCCACCCTTCACGGCACAGGCCACCCTAATTGAAATTTTGGAAATTTGACCTCGGGAAGCGATGGCCCGTTCAATTACAAACAAAATATCCTTACCCGTACCTGAGTGTATACGATTGAAAATGAAACCATTCCAGGGACATGAGTACAGACGGATCAGGATGCACACTAGTTTACATCGATGGCTCCTGCTCCTTTAACGGCTTAGCCGATGCCAAAGCAGGAATCGGAGTGTGGTTCGCNATGGCATCATCACCGCCATCATCTTCCTATCCATGGTCGCAGCCAGCATCTGCGCATACAGGCAAGGATTATCTATCATGAGCATTCTGTCATGCTTCTCCCTCTGCCAGAAGTCANGGGAAGCGATGGCCCGTTCAATTACAAACAAAATATCCTTACCCGTACCTGAGTGTATACGATTGAAAATGAAACCATTCCAGGGACATGAGTACAGACGGATCAGGATGCACACTAGTTTACATCGATGGCTCCTGCTCCTTTAACGGCTTAGCCGATGCCAAAGCAGGAATCGGAGTGTGGTTCGCGGCCAACCACCCCCTCAACACCCACAAAACTCTTCAAGGTACACGGGCCACCAACATCACCGCCGAAATAGCGGCCGCCATCGAGNGAAATCCAAAGGATAGAAGAAACCCCAGCAACAATTGCTACGGTCGGAATGCCCAGCTACCCAGCACCAACTCGAGAGCCGAAAAAGGAAGGGATGACCAAACCAAAACACGCCATCACAATCTCCAACGCGGACACTCCATACGCCGTGGTTATCAACTACATCTAAAAATAAAAAGGTCAGACACGTGTNAAGTCCAAGCCCGTTGTCAATCAAACACTCCTGAAACAGCTCGCCGAACTCACCCAGAAAATCGACGTCCAATTCGAATATACCCCAGGACACCAGGGAATATACGGGAACGAAAAACCGGATGAACTAGCAAAAATAGGATCAGAAATAATACCCACCGATCCCAACTAGATCTAAGCTGAAACAGATAAAAAAAANAGGAAGGGATGACCAAACCAAAACACGCCATCACAATCTCCAACGCGGACACTCCATACGCCGTGGTTATCAACTACATCTAAAAATAAAAAGGTCAGACACGTGTCAATAATTAAACTTTATTGCCTGAATACAAACAAAAAAAACAAATATCAAGCGAATAAAACGTCCGGGCCAACTCCCAGAACAACCCCCAAAACCANGAAATTCTCCAACTTACAGAACACAATACCATGAGAGCTATCCTCATCATCTGGACCACCGTTTGGGTAATTCAGGCCGAAACAGATTTAACACTCGACCAAATATACCAACATGAATCTATAGACCACAACCCCGGACTCTATTATGAGAAAATCGACCAAATAAGAACAATCAACCNAACAAAAAAAACAAATATCAAGCGAATAAAACGTCCGGGCCAACTCCCAGAACAACCCCCAAAACCAGCGAGGCAAACTCCTCCAACAACGCTAAGGGCTCCCTCCTCCCCACCGTCGCCAGGAAACCCTTGAAAATAAGGAGCTGTATCCATAACCTTCGTGCCTAAAAAGAAAAAAAAATATATATATAGATATATGTATACAGGCATGTATATGTATACATATATATCACTCACCGTGGTCAATCGATAAAAGGGACCCAAGAAAGCGAGGAAGTCTAAAAGAACCTCCACGAACGATTCGACCGGGATCTCTTCCCCACAGGCCTCCGATGCCACCGTCAACAGAGTCCCCAATCGCTCTCCTTCCAACGCCGCCCTCACCTCTACCCTCCTCTCCACCCACCAGAAAAAGTCCTGGAGGAGATCCCCCTCCAGCTCGACCTCCCCAAAAAAAATGGCGAAGGGACGAATCCCTGCGCCCCCAGGAAGGCCGGGGACCTCCTCCACNCACAACCTCCTAGGACAACCGCTACCCGGGATACAAACCATAGAAAAACATCAAACTGAATGCTATAAACACCAAGGAAAGCAAACCTGCGATAGAGTACTAGGCATAACCATCATGGAAGAGTACAAGACAACACTCCAAACAATACAGAAACATTTGGAAAGAATCTGGAAAAGTCCAAAACAGAACCCCAAAAGACGTTATAGCAGATCCCCTCTGCTAGGATTCGTAGGCACCATATCGAGATCCCTCTTCGGCACCATGGACTACAATGATCAAGAACACATCACCAAAGAAATTGATCGACTCTATCAAGACCAACAACAAATTACCCACCTAATCGGAAATTCAACTCACATCATCCAAGCTGAAATAAATGCCATAAAAAAAGAACACGAACTGAACTATGAAAAAATTAGAAAGGCCACACNTAGCAGATCCCCTCTGCTAGGATTCGTAGGCACCATATCGAGATCCCTCTTCGGCACCATGGACTACAATGATCAAGAACACATCACCAAAGAAATTGATCGACTCTATCAAGACCAACAACAAATTACCCACCTAATCGGAAATTCAACTCACATCATCCAAGCTGAAATAAATGCCATAAAAAAAGAACACGAACTGAACTATGAGAAAATTAGAAAGGCCACAGATCGAATAAACGTCATAGCCTCTAACACCAACCTACTGTCCGACAAGTTGACTCAAGTAGAATATCTCGCAAGCCTCGACGAAACCGCTAGAGAAATACAACATGCCGCCAGAAAGTATCTAGAAACGACGCATAACATCCTCCATGCCATAGAAGACGCAAAACATGGGAAACTAAACCCCATCTTGATAAATAACCAGAAATGAGACAAGGCCATAGAAGAAATTGGAAAAGTCATCACCGACAGCATCTTTCCCACATCTCCGGAAAGGACAGATTTGACCATCCTAAGCCAAATCAGTGACATGCACACCGGCTTCAACAATGGCTCCTTCCTCGTAATCCTCGACATGCCACTACTAAGCAGAGACCTAATGGAACTATACAAAATAATCCCCTGTAAAGTCCCCCAGAGAATCCACGGGAACCAAACACTTGCAGCATACGTAGAGCCACAAAACGAATACATCACAACCTCAAAATACACCAGCAGATATAGCCAAATGAACCGGGAACACCTGCAAACCTGTATTCCACTGGAAAACTGCCTAGCCTGTCCCAGAAACCTCCCCCTGAAGAAACCCAATGGAAAACAGAGCTGCGAATACCGCCTACTTACAAACATCAACGCCCAAGTCGACTCCACCATCTATCAGAACTGCAACATCAGAGTCACCAACAATCAAGACACACAATGGACCAAATTAACCAGCACCAATGGTTGGCTCTACGCCACCATACAACCAGAGGCACTAGAAATAACCTGCACCAACCAACAAGTCACCAGCCTAACAATAAATGGCACAGGAATAATCTACCTAAACCCCAACTGCAAGGCAGAAACCGCCACAGCCGTCATCGAGGGTGCAGGACTAATCGAGACTCAAATCCCCATGATACTGGGGTTACCTAAAACAATAAACATTTCAGCAATGGCACCAATACTAAACGAAAAACCAAAACCAATACACCCATTGAGCCAAATAAAACAACATATCTTACCCACATCAGATGAAAACAGGGAATTCGACGAATCACTCCAACACACCTTAAACGAGGCGGAAGAAATCGGACTCCACCATCAAGAGGAATACCACCATAGAATCCTCACCGCAACAAATGGCATCATCACCGCCATCATCTTCCTATCCATGG
>NW_021680686.1:41963-46814 GCF_001412515.2 Diachasma alloeum | reverse complement strand
TCCTCACCACACCCCCCTCACAACCCACCACAAGAACGTTAAAATTCAAAAACCCACCAGAAAATACGAAACACCATAAATAAATAAAATAAGTATACCAAAATATAATAAAATTAAAATTGAAAAAAAAACAAAAAAAAACAACCACTGCACGCGCATCACAAACAACATAGAAAATAGACAAAAGAGATAAATTGGAAAAAAATATCCCAAACACTTACCGTAACGAACAAAATCCCTGGCACACAAACAAAATCAAACGAAAACACTTCCTAAGTCACCGAGTAAGCGAAGAAAACTGACAGGTGAATCGGAAATACAATGTAATCCGAACTCACAAGAATGCTATCGTCAGCACTCAGCCGCTCACGGCCACCGCTCGGTGCACGATTTCAAAGACAAAACAACTCTATCAACACTACACATAAAATTTAAAAATCCAACTCCTCAAAATTGCTTCCAAAATGCAATTGGAAACAATTATGAGCGGGGGCTGTAATGTCCAAAAAATTTTATACTAGAAATTTAAGACTAGAATAAATTTTATATAGGATCATAACTATAAGCTACATGTAATTAAGAACCAAACCCACAATTGTAAGTCAAATTGAGTACATTTCAGCACTTGAACTCGATTAAAAATTCCAAAGACATTGGAATCGAGTTCAAAAGTGATGAAACGGCGCACTCAGCACGTCAGAATTATCCAATACTAAGATTCGTGTGCAAAGGAACGATTGCAAACCGATTAATTAAGACCCCAAAAACCGAATGAACTACTTCCCCATGAAAATCAAAAGAGTGGGAAAAGTCATACGACATTTTCCACCAATTAAAAATGGACTCGTTGGAGCCCATGTGACAAGTGACCCCAAAATTCATATAAAAATGTCAGAAAAATCAAAATTAAACAGTCTTGAAGCAGCGACGGAGCAGTAACAATTCTGGTGGAAATAGTTCATTTAATCGGTCCGGTTTTTCAATCCTTCCTTCGACTACACGGGATAGTACTGAATTAATAGTAAGTTACGAACAATTGAAATTATCCGGGAATAAAATTTCTTTAACCGAGAGTGGTGACTTTTCTTGCAAATAAGGAATTCGGTTATTGTAACGCGTTGTGGACAGTCTCAAAGAAACCCTTATAAATCTTCAACTTCAACTGCCAAAAATTCATTAAAATATCAACGAGTAGAAGAAAGTGTTTCCGTGAAAGTATCCATAATAGCCTTTAGCGCGACTAATTGCTGGTGAGGAAATTACGGATTGACCCAAGGATCTACAACTACATCGAATAATTTATAAATAACAGACCGAATTGTGAGTACCAAAATTTGTAAACCCAAATTTGAATCCTTCAGATAATTCCAGGGATAAGAATTTTAGCTACCTAGATTTCTGTAAAATCACGCTCATGTTTTGTAAACCAAGCAGTTATACAAAATATATTTAAATTCAAATTTGATTCTCATTACAACTGCAAATGTCTTGATTAGAAATTTGTCTCAACTCAAACCCTATCCCTAAATCAAGCCCTTTTTCCCTTATATTTTAAACAAAGGTAAGAGTATAAAACTTTGCGTCGTCCAATAATTATAAAATTCAATAATTTTAGCTTTGATTTTAATGTGACAATTAAAACATGTCCATTCGACGCTAAAACCCTTCTCTGGACATAACAGTTGGCACAAATTTCATCCCTTAGTCGCATTTAGGGTGGGATAGAATGAATTTGTGAATTGAAATTTTTTTTTCTCATCTCTTCGCACTTTAAAAAATTCACTCCTCCCTCCCTAACTGGCCCTAAGGGATAAAATTTGTGTGACTTATTTAGTATTAAATGCTCAACACGTTGGCACAAATTTCATCCCTTAGTCGCATTTAGAGTCGGAGGAAACAATTTTTGATTTGAAAAAAAAATTTTTTTTTCAATCTCCGCAATTTGGAGAATTCATTTTAAAAAAAAAATTTTTTTCAATCTCTTCGCTCATTCAAAAATTCATTCCTCCCTCCCTAACTGTCGTTAAGGGATGAAATTTATGTCACTCATTGAGTATTAAATGCTCAACACGTTGACACAAATTTCATCCCTTAGTCGCAGTTAGGGTCGGAGGAATGAATTTTTGAATTGAAAAAAAATTGTTTTTTTTCAATCCCTGCACTTTGGAGAATTCATGTGACAACAAATTTTTTTTTCAATCTCTTCGCTCTTTCAAAAATTCACTCCTCCCTCCCTAACAGGCGCTAAGGGATGAAATTTGTGTCACGTATTGAGTATTAAATGCTCAACACGTTGGCATAAATTTCATCCCTTAGTCGCAGTTAGGGTCGGAGGAATGAATTTTTGAATTGAAAAAAAACGTTTTTTTTCAATCTCCGGCCTTTGAGAATTCATTTGAAAAAAAATTTTTTTTTCGATCTCTTCGCTCTTTCAAAAATTCGCTCCTCCCTCCCTAACAGGTGCTAAGGGATGAAATTTGTGTCACGTATTGAGTATTAAATGCTCAACACGTTGGCACAAATTTCATCCCTTAGTCGCAGTTAGGGTCGGAGGAATGAATTTTTGAATTGAAAAAAAAAATTTTTTTTCAATCTCCGCACTTTGGAGAATTCATTTGAAAAAAAATTTTTTTTTCAATCTCTTCGCTCTTTCAAAAATTCACTCCTCCCTCCCTAACAGGTGCTAAGGGATGAAATTTGTGTCACGTATTGAGTATTAAATGCTCAACACGTTGGCACAAATTTCATCCCTTAGTCGCAGTTAGGGTCGGAGGAATGAATTTTTGAATTGAAAAAAAAAATTTTTTTTCAATCTCCGCACTTTGGAGAATTCATTAAAAAAAAAAATTTTTTTCAATCTCTTCGCTCATTCAAAAATTCACTCCTCCCTCCCTAACAATTGCTGAGGGATGAAATTTGTGTCACTCATTGTGCATTAAATGCTCAACACGTTGGCATAAATTTTATCCCTAAGTCACTGTTAGGGTCGGAGGAATGAATTTTGGAATTGAAAATTTTTTATTTTTTTTCCATTCCTTCGCACATTCAAAAATTCACTCCTCCCTCCCTAACTGGCGTTAAGGGATGAAATTTGTGTCACTCATTGAGTATTAAATGCTCAACACGTTGGCACAAATTTCATCCCTTAGTCGCAGTTAGGGTCGGAGGAATGAATTTTTGAATTGAAAAAAAATTTTTTTTTTCAATCCCCGCACTTTGGAGAATTCATTTGACAACAAATTTTTTTTTCAATCTCTTCGCTCTTTCAAAAATTCACTCCTCCCTCCCTAACAGGTGCTAAGGGATGAAATTTGTGTCACGTATTGAGTATTAAATGCTCAACACGTTGGCATAAATTTCATCCCTTAGTCGCAGTTAGGATCGGAGGAATGAATTTTTGAATTGAAAAAAAAACTTTTTTTTTCAATCTCCTGCCTTTTAGAATTCATTTGAAAAAAAAAATTTTTTTCGATCTTTTCGCTTTTTCAAAAATTCGCTCCTCCCTCCCTAACAGGTGCTAAGGGATGAAATTTGTGTCACGTATTGAGTATTAAATGCTCAACACGTTGGCACAAATTTCATCCCTTAGTCGCAGTTAGGGTCGGAGGAATGAATTTTTGAATTGAAAAAAAAAATTTTTTTTCAATGCCCGCACTTTGGAGAATTTATTTGAAAAAAAATTTTTTGTTCAATCTCTTCGCTCTTTCAAAAATTCACTTCTCCCTCCCTAACAGGTGCTAAGGTGTGACGGTCGTCACAAACAAAATTTATAAAAGAAAATTTGCAAAAAGAAATTTAAAAAAGAAGTGAGAGAGAAATCGGCAGAAAGAAAATTTGCAAAAAGAAATTATTGCGAGAGAAATTCAAATTACCGACGCGAGATAAAAGGCGGCGATCGGTAAAATCGCGAAATCGTAAAACTACTGAAGCGCCGATAGGGACGCGAACTATCCGAGTTTCGCCGCGCGATCACGCTGATTGGTGGGAGTCGCGGCCAATCAGGAGAGAGTCAAGAGTAGTAGAGTGGGAGAAGAGGCCAAAGGCAGCGCGAAGCATATAAAAGGAGCGGCAGTGCAGCAAAAAATCAGTCTCTCGCTCAGTGATGCCAGATGAGGGGAAAAATCCCACGCGTGGGAATTTCGTGCGCAGCTCCCTCGCGCACTCCTCGGGTCCCCGCCACTACCGCACAGGCTCAACGCCCGTAAATAATACCCGATAAATTAAATTCCGCGATGGAACTCGCAATTAATTAATTAAAACGAATGAAATTGATGGTATTATTATTTTTTTCAATATTTTAGTTATTAATAACAATGGAAATAACAATTTAATAACAATGGAGAGCTCAGTTTACTGTTAAAAATTCTTTAAAAATTGAGCAAAAGATTGATAAAAATATTGAATGTGAATTTGAAATCGGTTTGGGATCAATTCATCTATGAAATTGCTTATCCTATTGCGAAATTGCATTTTTCTATTCATTTTCAAAATTCTATTTTATTTTTTATTAGATTTTTTATTAGATTTCAGGGACTCTAAGATTTAATAAGAAAGTTTCCTAAGTTTTAATAGTGTTTAAGCATTTTCGTCGTTATAACGACCGGAAAATTGCAATTCCAGTAAATATTTTATGATTTTTTTCAATTTTCAATCCCACAATATTTATCATTTGTACATAGAAAAGGAAAAATATTCGAAATTTCAGAATTTATTCTCAGAAATACGTCATGAGGGTTAAAAGTCATGAAAGGGAGGATCAAATGCCGTAAGATGCACAAGGGTAAGGGTGAAACACTGCGAGGGTAACAACAGGAAAATCAAATTTCCCGCAAATCGCGGGTGAAATCGTCT
>NW_021680686.1:38257-41293 GCF_001412515.2 Diachasma alloeum | reverse complement strand
AAGGTAAAATTGCAGTCTTATTTTTAATCTACATCGATTAATTATTCATTGATAGTGACCCTCGTGGGCTTGGAGACTCTCTTCATGGCCCTCATTACCCTTGTGACCCACGTGAAATCTTGTTACCCCGTGGCCCTCGTTGCCCTTGTGACCCTCGATTCCCTTTTTGCCCTCGTGGGCCTCGAGAATTTGCACATTTTCCTCGTGGCCCTGATTACCCTGGTGACCCACATAAAATCTGAATTTCCCCTCGTTGCCCTCGTTGCCCTTATCACCCTCGGGACCCTCGTCGCCCTCGTGGGCCCCGAGAGTTTCGACATTCTCCTCGTGACCCCCATTACCCTTCGTAACCCACATGAAATCTGACTTTCCCCTCGCTGCCCTCGTGGTCCTTGTTGTCCTCGTTGCCCTTATCACCCTCGTGCGCCTCGAGAATTCCAACATTCTCCTCGTGGCCCTAATTACCCTTGTGACCCGCATGAAATCTGACTTTCTCCTCGCTTCCCTCGTGGTCTTTGTTGCCCTCTTGGTCCTCGTTGCCCTCGTTGCCCTTGTCACCCTCGCTGCCCTTCGTGAGCCTCATGAACCTTGACTTTCTCTTCGTGACCCTCGTGGGCCTCGAGAAATTTGACATTCTCCTCATGGCCTTCATTGCCCTTGTGACTTGCATGAAATGACACGCTAATAAAATAACGAGCCGTGCCCCAAATCAAATATTCAAACGTCGCGCCGGGCCGACTGCGCCCTAAAGGCTGCGCACTACTACCCGAGAGGAGTGGGGAGCTTGTGGGAATTCCCATCTGGCATCACTGCTCTCGCTCAGACTCAGCTCACTAGAGGGGTTTCCCTAGTAATCAACCTAAAGCGGCCTAAACCGGAGGGGTATCCCCGGTAAAAGCCAAGCCCGAACCTACACCAGAGGGGTATCCCTGGTGGAAGTTCCGATAGGAGGTCTAGTTCGGAGGGGTATCCCCGGACAAAGCCATCCCCAGAGAGAGAATTAGAAGGGCGAATCTCCGTTGAAGCCAGAGGGGTATCCCTGGTGGAGACGCGAATTCCCCTTTAGAAGGTGGAAGCCGGAGGGGTATCCTCGGTGGAAACCATTAGGAAAGAACATTAAGCCAGGGTGGGAAAGTCAAATTTCCTTCAGAAGGCTGAAGCCGGAGGGGTATCCCCGGCGGAAGAAAAGTCCGAGCCTACACTAGAGGGGTATCCCTAGTGGAAGCTCCTTAGGAGGTCTATACTGGAGGGGTATCCCCAGTAGAAACCTAATCATGCCACTTAAGCCAGGGAGGGATCATAAAGCAGTTCAAGTTGAGGAAACGTAGCAAAAGCCGCAGAGAAATTAGCCATTAAAAGATTAAAATACTCATTGTAAAAAGAAAAGTAAAAGTAAAACAAGAAATTGTCAAATTACCATCATATCTTGAAATTCGCAAAACTTCGCGTTAAGAAAGAATAGGAGTGAATTGAGCGTGGTGCGCCCTAGAGAAATTGATTAGACAGAGAGCACTAATTAAAGAGCATTGAATGGGTAGGTCATCTTCCCCAAAAAGACTTAGTAGCCGATGATGAAACTCCATTCAAAAATATGAATGAGTACTGAGGCCAATTAAAATAAGTCTAATTTTAGTTAATATCCTTATTCCCAGAAAGCGTAAGGGAAATAATCCTTTCCCAGTCGAATCACGGCAAATTAGTCACCGGAAATTAAAAGAGTACACAGCCAGTACAAAGTCACCTAACAATTGCATCTCTCCAGTCTTCATCTGATTCGTTGTTAGCACTAGGCAGTTTAAAAAAAAAAGTATTAGGGTTAAGACAAGTACACTTGCAACAATAAGGCAAGTCTCGTTATTCTCTTCCATACGGGCATTTTGAGGTGGCTCAACAAGGCACAGCAGGGCGCATCTCCGAGTTTGGTCTTCTCTCAATATAATTCTTAGAATAGTTAATGGGACGTTATAGTTGAACCTTCCTCTCTCACTTCGCAACTAAGACTCACTCAGAGTACGAGCATTAGCTTGTTAACATTTAGGAAATAAGAAATAAAGGAAAAATTCGCGAAAACTAGCAGTTAATAATAACACCAAACGGTCTGGTAGTGTGTTGCCGGGTTTTGAGAATTCGTCTGGTCGCATAATCATTGATATTGATACATGGTATTACTTGATAAGTTCAATGGCAAGAAGCATGCACAAATATAGTTGAAAAAGAAACAATTTGTCAGAAAGTCGTAGTTAATAAGTTTTTTTGATGTTAAATTTTGATTTTTGCATTTGCATTTTGAATAAATGTTCTTTTGGTTTGAAGCGATTAAAAAAAAAACGTTGTCCGTGTAAGTTTTGTATTTGTGCCAGTACCCCTCACTTATTCGAACCCTGGTAACAACCAGTGCTCGACCGAATTTATTTCGGTCGAGCACTGGTTGAATAAAATTTGGATTAGAGAATTCGAAAATAGTTCATTACAAAGGGATGAAATTTGTGTCACTTATTGTGTATTAAATGCTCAACACGTTGGCACAAATTTCATCCCTTAGTCGCAGTTAGGGTCGGTGGAATGAATTTTTGAATTGAAAAAAAAAGTTTTCCAATCTCCGCACTGTGGAGAATTCATTTGAAAAAAAATTTTTTTTTCAATCTCTTCGCTCATTCAAAAATTTACTCCTCCCTCCCTAACAGGCGCTCAGGGATGAAATTTGTGCCACTCATTGTGTATTAAATGCTCAACACGTTGGCACAAATTTCATCCCTTAGTCGCAATTAGGGTGTGAGGAATGAATTTGTGAAGTGCAAAAAAATTTTTTTTTCTATCTCTTCGCACTTTAAAAAATTCACTTCTCCCTCCCTAACTGGCGCTAAGGAATAAAATTTGTGTCACCTATTGAGTATTAAATGCTCAACACGTTGGCACAAATTTCATCCGTTAGTAGCAGTTAGGGTCGGAGGAATGAATTTTTGATTGAAAAAAAAATTTTGTTTCAATCTCCGCAATTTGGAGAATTCATTTGAAAAAAATTTTTTTTTTCAATCT
>NW_021680686.1:36702-37368 GCF_001412515.2 Diachasma alloeum | reverse complement strand
CTTATTGAGTATTAAATGCTCAACACGTTGGTATAAATTTCATCCCTTAGTCGCATTTAGGGTCGGAGGAATCAATTTTTGAATTGAAAAAAAAATTGTTTTCCAATCTCCGCACTTTGGAGAATTCATTTGAAAAAAATTTTTTTTTTCAATCTCTTCGCTCTTTCAAAAATTCACTCCTCCCTCCCTAACAGGTGCTAAGGGATGAAATTTGTGTCACGTATTGAGTATTAAATGCTCAACACGTTGGCACAAATTTCATCCCTTAGTAGCAGTTAGGGTCGGAGGAATGAATTTTTGATTGAAAAAAAAATTTTGTTTTAATCTCCGCAATTTGGAGAATTCGTTTGAAAAAAATTTTTTTTTTCAATCTATTCGCTCTTTCAAAAATTCACTCTTCCCTCCCTAACAGGTGCTAAGGGATGAAATTTGTGTCACGTATTGAGTATTAAATGCTCAACACGTTGGCACAAATTTCATCCCTTAGTCGCAGTTAGGGTCGGAGGAATGAATTTTTGAATTGAAAAAAAAATTTTTTTTTTCAATCTCCGCAATTTGAAGAATTCATTTGAAAAAAAAAATTTTTTTCAATCTTTTTGCTCTTTCAAAAATTTGCTCCTCCCTCGCTAACAGGCGCTAAGGGATGAAATTTGTGTCACTCATTGT
>NW_021680686.1:36368-36681 GCF_001412515.2 Diachasma alloeum | reverse complement strand
CAATTTCTTCGCGCTTTCAAAAATTCACTCCTCCCTCCCTATTAGGCGCTAAGTGATGAAATTTGTGTCACTCATTGAGTATTAAATGCTCAACACGTTGGCATAAATTTCATTCTTTAGTCGCAGTTAGGGTCGGAGGAATGAATTTTTGAATTGAAAAAAAAAAAATTTTTCAATCTCCGCACTTCGGAGAATTCATTTGAAAAAAAATTTTTTTTTTAATCTCTTCGCTCTTTCAAAAATTTACTCCTCCCTCCCTAACAGGCGCTAAGGGATGAAATTTGTGTCACTCATCGTGTATTAACTGCTCAAC
>NW_021680686.1:35538-36292 GCF_001412515.2 Diachasma alloeum | reverse complement strand
AAACGTGACCAGACAGGACCGTGATTTAATCTATCGAAATTGATTGAAAACCCGACGTGATCGTGAGGTTGACATGTCGCAGTTACATGAGTTGTTATATCACGAAAGGCCCCTTCTACCCACTCTATCATGTTTGTGTTAGCAGGAGGGTCCAATATCTTAATAACACATTCCTTACCTTTCATCTTAAAATTATGGTATTTTTTACATGACTCAGCGATTATTTCGAAACGGCGTCCTGGGCGATGGATATCCTCGTGAGGGTCTGATGCCTCCTTGTTTTCTCCATTTTGACGTTGGGTCACTGTCACAGATCTCGTCATAGCTCCTCCTATTTGGCACCCTACNGTTGTTATATCACGAAAGGCCCCTTCTACCCACTCTATCATGTTTGTGTTAGCAGGAGGGTCCAATATCTTAATAACACATTCCTTACCTTTCATCTTAAAATTATGGTATTTTTTACATGACTCAGCGATTATTTCGAAACGGCGTCCTGGGGGATGGATATCCTCGTGAGGGTCTGATTCCTCCTTGTTTTCTCCATTTTGACGTTGGGTCACTGTCGCAGATCTCGTCATAGCTCCTCCTATTTGGCACCCTACAAGAACCACAAGTAGTAAAGTTAATTCGAATAATTGGAATGTATAATATCTCACCTTTGATTAATTTAATGTGTTCATTCTTCTTCTTTCTCATAAGTATAGTAATGATATCCAGAAATGTCTAGAAATAATATCAAAATAATTGTGCG
>NW_021680686.1:34324-35214 GCF_001412515.2 Diachasma alloeum | reverse complement strand
TATGTAATTAATTTGCAAGTTTCGTTCATAAGATTGGTTCCATTTTATGATATCAATTTGTGTTCAATTTTTATTACAAAAGATCTTTTTGAAAAAATGGCTGAGAGAGGTATCAATNTCTTCGTTATCATCTGAAAATGACGAGTCTTCGAGACCGTGTTGTTCCTTGATTCCTAGGTAGAGAGCATGTAAGGATTGTATGGTATCCGTCAGGAGATGGACAAATAAACAAAACACAATACTTACGTTTGGAATGCTGGAAAAATAATCATCAACANGAGACTCTCCCCGTTAAAAGGATTGATGATCTAACTCTGGGTGTGGATTATCAGATTACTGCATTCAAAAGTGTCAACACCAAATATGGTAGAAGAATCGTAGCTACTCTGGATGCTGAGCATGATGTTTTCCTCCCCGCACGTGTATCTGCAGCACTTTTGGACGATCACGCAGAATACATCTATCATTAGACATTGCTTGTAGAAGGTCGTTTATCTATATGTTTTCTGGAGGGTCCGTATCACCCATGCGAATTCATATATAAAGAAATGTAATTATATATACGTCACCCATAAAAACTGATTCTNTCAATGTTGCACGAGATAAACTATCCCAAAATTTCGTTCGTTGATCAAAACAGAATTCCTGATATGGCGGTACTCTGTCGCAAATGAACTGAATCAACTCTGTTAAGAAATACAGATACCGCCTATTTTTTCGATAATCTTCGCGCTCCATTGTGTCCGTTTCGTATGATGCTCTCTTTCAGACGTAAAGACTACGAGTGACGAATTCAAACGGGTATCCGCAGAAATATAAGGCTTCGAAAGAGTTGCAATAGCATATCAGTTTTCTAAATATGTCCTTCGGATCAAACATAAAACTGCAAC
>NW_021680686.1:22273-34210 GCF_001412515.2 Diachasma alloeum | reverse complement strand
ATATATATATATATATATATATATATTGTGACGTAATTTCAAGAGGTTCACGGAATCCTCAATCCCTTAGCCCTTGACGTACGACCACCCTGAAACAGCAAATAAGTCGAGCGCCAGGTCGTTATTACCAGAACGACCACTGGAATGAAACGAATAACCAAAACGAAATTTCCGAAATAATCCCAAGCTTCGAAACGGTCTCCTGCTAGCTCCGACCGAAGAACGGCGTGAAGGTCACTGGTGAAGCTTAGGTTAAAGTATGACTAGGTCCTGACTAAATAAATGAAATTAACTCAAAATTGCGGGGGAAAAATCACAATATTTAATACGACTTAGATGACTCGATACAAATAAAATAAGTCAATTTCTCTGGAAAACCCCCTTTGGTTGTTTCGATCGATCGGCAATCATGAGGCTTCAATAGTACTGATTCTACACTTGTCCAAGGAATAAAAGATTCTGATAGGAAAATAGAGAAGTAGTCAAATTAGTCAAAAGAGATAGTCAAGAATAACCAAAGTCAAAGAGAGAAAAAATAAAACCAGAATCAAAATATCGTCCACAATAATCATGTAGATTGAACAACACTGAATGATCGAAACCCAAGAATTCGTCTACGTGACAAGTAACGCTGGCTGTCCGACACAAATACGAAAACTCGAGACAATGGGCCAGCGAAACTAAGCAAGGTCACGAGACCCAAAAGACCTACGTTCAATGTCCTTCACTGGATATTCACCGATAGAGAGAGCGTTCATCTAACACCGATTAATTTAGACGCAACACTAACTCATTTTTAACAACCAAAATATTCATAAAATAATAGTTACTCGCAACATGAAACCCGAGAGCCCGAGACTCTATGAAATGAAACACTGTCGCGAGACAACCGAAATCAAATGATCACACACAATGATTCCAATTACGCACGAGAGAGAGACGAAAAGACTAATTAAGTACTGATCAGAGTGACTAGGACTCTATCCGGCAATTATCTCGAAAATCTAGAAATCCTACGGGACTAAGATACCCGGAGCATCTATTCAAAATTCAAAAATTGGCCAGAGTCCTACTCACGACAAATTTATAAAGATGCGTCATACGGAGTCGTAGCCATCACGCTCACCCAGCAGTCCACCTCGATGCCTCCGGAAAACGTCTCAAAACTNTACTCACGACAAATTTACAAAGATGCGTCATACGGAGTCGTAGCCATCACGCTCACCCAGCAGTCCACCTCGATGCCTCCGGAAAACGTCTCAAAACTCCTCAATTCCGAGTCCTCGGGACCTTCCTCCAGACGAATCCACTCAAGAATTCCTCCACAGGTCTTATTCTCCTTCGATATTGCCTTCAGGCTCCCCAAAATTCCAAAACTAATGCAATTAACTTTACAAAGAGCAAACACAACGTGTGTTGGAACCACCAAACGGGAAGTGAGGTNATATCACTTTTTCTGTTTACGTGGATTGAAAGATAGAGAAAAAGAATTGACACGTTTTTTGCTGACACCTCAAATTTGAGGAACTCGTGGTACTAAGAGACGTCTTCGCGTAGGTCGGCCATTTAGACGTTCATCAGATTCGGTGGTATACTGTTCTCTGCCTGTCACATTTTTTTTGATGGATTTGGGGACAACACGGAGATCTTTGAGGCTACGAAGAAGAGGAAGGTGTGTGGTTGAGCAATGTGAGGCTGACTCAACGACAAAAAAGTGGAATTTTCGCTTTAATAGNACAGCGGTCGTGAACACATATTACGTGCAACGGAACACTATTCGATACGAAAAGCAAGTTTAAAGGCTTTGATTCGAGAGTTAAGACGTGATATAACAGACAATATAGAGTAATTGTTCCCATACTACCCTTGAAAAATGCGTGTGATTGGTAAAAATTTCCAATACCCACGTGGCTGTGCGTTCATGCTCCATAGCTACAGTGAAATTGGACAAAGAAGGCTGAATACCGTCGCGCATGATAACGGGCCGTGCGGTAATACCGGAGAAGCGTATGAAATCGAGTATTATGACGGTGACGTCATACGTGAAGGGGTAGATGAGATCGAGGATCATCGATTAGTGATTGGGAATGGTAAGGTTCAAAAGTTTGGAGAGAAATCCGTTAAAGTGATTCATGATTGTACGTTTATTTTGCAGATGAATGTCCTATTGATTTGCCCTGTGTGAAACGGTGCTGGGTTTCTTTACCTCGCCTAACCAAGCAACAGATTCTTGAATCCAAACTGCCAAAATTGAGGCGGTGTGCACCAAGAGAAAGGTGTGCGTCATGCGTCAGGGGTCTGGAAGAGGAGCTAGAGAGGGAGCGTACATTATCACCACCGCCTTTGAAGAGGGTGTGGCCGGTGACGCCTGAGGTTGCAGCGAAGAGGAGGCGCGGCAGGTCTCGAAAAATGCCCAAGCTCTCTCGGTGTGACAATAATTATCAATTATAATGTATATGATTTTATTTTTAGACTGTAATAATTTGTTCTGTGTATTTAGATATATCAACCATGGGAAATAACTATTTACATTTTTTACGCGATTGTTAATCATCGACTTGATGAGAAATAAAGTTGTTAAAATTAAATGACGAGAATATTCTTATAAGAAAGAGAATGGTATCAACTCGTCTCTGCAGATGTCAGATTTGCAAGGTAAGCACATGTGGAGACGGCGAGTCTGACCTTCAAGAGCTAGTGTGTGTTACGGTGGAGAAGATGTCACAGAGTGCACCTGCAAAACTGCATGGTCAGCACATTGTTCCAGGGTGAGTAACCAACTTAACGGCTGTCTCCCCAAACTATACAATCATTTTTTTCAGTCCTCAGTGAAGCGCGGCCGTTACAAGATCTCAATTATCGTCAAACATTTGGATTATTGTGTGTGTGTGTGTGTGTGTGATAGAGTGGGTATTTTTTTTGTGCCGTGTGTGTGTAATCATGCGTGTGACGGGGAAAAACTTTGTACCCCCACTAGCAACGTCACCCCACAGGACGAGCCGACACCATCCACCAGCGGGTATATCCCAAAACCATCGCGTCCCGCCACACCCTCCTCGGACACGTCGTCATCGTGTTCCGTCACTGATGACCATGATTGGTCCACCCTGATCAGGGGATTCAACAGGGACCCCATCGCCATCGAGGCAGACCCGGACCCGTACGAGTTTCGGGACGGATATGACGGACTGGACCCCCGATTCCCGGACCGCCGGTGGACTCTCAGGGTAGAACAACCTCTCATTCTCTCAGCTGNGAGACAGGATCAGGGTATATCCCAAAACCATCGCGTCCCGCCACACCCTCCTCGGACACGTCGTCATCGTGTTCCGTCACTGATGACCATGATTGGTCCACCCTGATCAGGGGGTTCAACAGGGACCCAATCGGGGACCAATATTTTTGACCCCCAAATTTCAATTTCGTGGCCGAGGGACCAGCGGTTCTCCCGAAACCGCTCGGGGTTGGGATACGCACTCGGGTGACGTACCCGCAGCCACGCTGTACCCCACCGCTCACACACGTCGGAGCCGTGCTACTCTGACAGGTGTGGTGGTGGGGCCATATCGACTTTAGGTGGGGGGCGCCATAGTAGTTCCCATACTACTTGTGTCACTCATTGAATATTAAATGCTCAACACGTGGGCACAAATTTCATCCCTTAGTCGCAGTTAGGGTCGAAGGAATGAATTTTTGAATTGAAAAAAAAAATTTTTTTCAATCTCCGCACTTTGGAGAATTCATTTGAAAGAAAATTTTTCTTTCAATCTCTTCGCTCTTTCAAAAAT
This sequence comes from Diachasma alloeum, assembly GCF_001412515.2. Lineage (NCBI taxonomy): Eukaryota > Metazoa > Arthropoda > Insecta > Hymenoptera > Braconidae > Diachasma > Diachasma alloeum. Next base: position 30,422 of record NW_021680686.1, on the reverse strand, counting down.
TTACTCCTCCCTCCCTAACAGGCGCTAAGGGATGAAATTTATGTCACTCATTGTGTATTAAATGCTCAACACGTTGGCACAAATTTCATCCCTTAGTCGCAATTAGGGTGGGAGGAATGAATTTGTGAAATGCAAAAAAATTTTTTTTCCATCTCTTCGCACTTTAAAAAATTCACTCCTCCCTCCCTAACTGGCCCTAAGGAACAAAATTTGTGTCACTTATTAAGTATTAAATGCTCAACACGTTGGCATAAATTTCATCCGTTAGTAGCAGTTAGGGTGGGAGGAAGGAATTTTTGAATTGAAAAAAAAAATTTTTTTTCCATCTCTTCGCACATGAAAAAATTCACTCCTCCCTCCCTCTGGTGCTAAGGGATAAAATTTGTGTCACTCATTGAGTATTAAATGCTCAATACGTTGGCATAAATTTCATCCCATAGTCGCAATTAGAGTCGGAGGAATGAATTTTTGAATTGAAAAAACATTTTCTTTTTCAATTTCTTCGCGCTTTCAAAAATTCACTCCTCCCTCCCTATTAGGCGCTAAGGGATGAAATTTGTGTCACTCATTGAGTATTAAATGCTCAATACGTTGGCATAAATTTCATCCCATAGTCGCAATTAGAGTCGGAGGAATGAATTTTTGAATTGAAAAAAAATTTTCTTTTTCAATTTCTTCGCGCTTTCAAAAATTCACTCCTCCCTCCCTATTAGGCGCTAAGGGATGAAATTTGCGTCACTCATTGAGTATTAAACGCTCAACACGTTGGCATAAATTTCGTCCCTTAGTCGCAGTTAGGGTCGGAGGAATTAATTTTTAAATTGAAAAAAAAAATTTTTTTCCAATCTCTTCGCACTTTCGAAAATTCACCCTTCCGTCCCCAAAAGGTGCTGTCCGCACCACTCGACGCTGTAACTAATGGAAAGACGATCGGTTGATCGTCCTTCCATTGCGTGTGGAGGGGGAATTACGTTCTCCATTCATTCTCCCCTCTTCGTCATTCCAGCGAACAGAGAGAGAGAGAGAGAGAGAGAGAGAGAGAGCAATATCGTTGCGCTCTTTTGTCTCGTAGAATGGTGGAGCGGGAACACACATGCTGCAAATGACATGGATGTGCGCCCGCTTAAAAATCACTCCCCATTGGCCCACCCTTAATTGCCAATAACTTTTTAGGGGTGAGTCTGATCAAAAAATGCAAGAGGACTTTTCGGCTCAGAATCACCTCCTGCTCCTAGGGTGTTCAGATGTACATGTACTTCTGAAACACCCTGTATATATATTAATTGTCACAATTGAACTTTGCATATTTTGAACGGAAGATTACTAGAGAAATTGAACGATGGAGCATTCACTGGATACATTATTAGAAGCTACTATGATGAACAATCATTCACCTGTGATTGCTTCCAGGATACGAGGATCTAAAGCACGATGTCTCGGGACATTTTCTCCAGGTTTCGTAATTTTGCTCTTACCCGCCCTTTACATTATTGTTGAGCAGAACTTCATGAGGAAAGAGAGACGTCAAAAGGGTCGTTGCCATTGCAGTAAAAGTCCTCTGCTCTTTTGCCGCATCCCATTGTGCTTTCGACAATGTCACGCCACTTCCCCTTGCTCCAAGTTGCACCTACGATTAATTCAATCGATGATTTATACGACTGTAATGGAGAAACTAATTGTGCAACATGGGATGTTCGTTCTGTCTAGTGCAATGATTACATGAGGATCGATAATTTGGATATTTGTGATTGGAGAATTCCTATTAATGATTATACTTCTTGTATTTTCTTTCATTACCAATTTTGGATCCTCAGCTGGAGGTAGCTGTCCCTGTTGATTCCTTATATTTTGTTCGAGCAAATCCCTCAGGCGGTTTAAATCCTGCGCCATGATGCCATCAAGTCTGGGAACTGGTGGATGGATGACAATCAATGTATCATTGAACTAATATGAGTTATTGAGAAAATTTTTGGGATTAATGGAGATACCATCACGATTTGGAGATTCCACTGGTCTTATTCTCCTCGCGTGATCCTGTCCATTGTCCCTCACTTGATTCATCCCCACAGGGCTTTTGTCTGATGATATTAACAGAATTCTTCCATGAGATTCACAAAAATTATTAATAAAATCAGATTCAGGAATGAAAATACCATTACGATGCTGGACCGTTCCTCTGTTTCCTTCAGCATCGTTTGGGGGACCATTTGTATCTTCCTGGTTCTCCTCATTCCGCCAATTGCTGAGTCACAATTGAGTCTCTCATGAAATTAAAGAAAATTATTTATATAATAAAAATGATGAAGTAAATACCTTCATCCCTTTGTTGGCGTGCGTTCTTCGTTGGTCTGGTGACATTCTGTTGATTCCCATTGTTTAGAATGCTGAGGGGTGTCCGTTGATGCTTTTCAATCGACACCTCAGCAGTGTCATTAGATTCCTCCGAACTTGATGACGTCTCGTGAATCATCTCGGGAGTTTCCTTCGCTTTCTGATGATGACGAGTGAAAATCATAGTATGGAAAAGTAAATAATACCAACGCTACAACGAAAGATGGAACTTTCAGATCGAGATTCGTATTCGGAATTCGAGTAAACCAATTCTCTTCACCATCTCGCAAAGTAAAGAGAGTGTTTGTTCATTTTGAACATCTACTTGTAGCTCCACAAATTTTTAGAAGAAACCCTCAGGGTCAGCACTAGAAGTCTCAGTAAGGGCAACTGTGATTTAAAAAAAGAGACATAGATAGGCAAACCCACAAGAGTGAGAGAAAACTTAATTCCCAGTTACCTTATCCGAGACTTCTAATACTAAAACTCATGCCATCAATGCTTTCATTCTTTTATTCTAACGATTCCACATTCCGGGTATATAATTTGAAGTCAATTGAATGTAAAGAAATTATTGAGATGAAAATGAATAGCGAATCATTGGGTATCATGTATGGAGTAACAAGTTAAATTGATAGATCTTCCAGTTGGATGATTTATTTGGCTAAAAAGGTTTTTTCTTTTACGAAGATATACTGAATTCGAAGCAAAGGGCACTTATTCTAGTTAATTGATTCAGTTAAATGTTGAAGAATCTTGATAATCAATCATTCAAGAGTAAAAATTCCAGAAATTTATCCCCTAGGACACATCATTTTCGAGATGATGCGTCAAATAGCAACATTAATTCCATATAATTCTTTCGCAAACATGGAAAAATTGGATTGATCACGGGACATATTTTTAGTTACTATTGTTTACCTTGGATTGACCAGTGGCCAAGGATGTTTGAGGGCTTCTCTTGTTTCCTGATCCGGATGCTTGAGGAGGAGGTTGACTCTGTGATTGCGAGGAACTTGTTGTTCTTGAAGGAACCAGTAGAGGAGATTTTGGAAAGATATAATTTTCACTCTTCTTCTCCAGTAATCGAATGATTGCTAGAAATATAACGATAAAGTTGAAATCCCGTGCTCCGGCCCCAGTTGGTAATTCTCCAGTTCCTGTATTAGCATTACGTTAATACAGGAAAGCGTTTTATGCATTGTCCGTTTATCTCGATAATGGGCAATGTTAGGAGAAAATGTCAGTAGACCTTTTTTGTAGGGGACGAAATTCCCAACGGAAAAAGTCTGTTCGAAATACAGCCTAAATCTCCATAATGGTCACGGTCGACTAACTCGGCCATCTCCGAAAATCTCCGTGAACTTTCGGGTCAACGGACACAGGTCAGCGCGGCACCCGGAAGAGTCAGTAGTCAGTGGTGTAGAAGTATCGTTACGATAATGATCTAAAGTATTCAGTCAATCAGTATTCTAAATTTAATACCTTTGTTCAGTACATCAACTTGTTGATTAAGTTCAGTATAATTTCAGTGACTCAACGAGATAAAGTGAAAAGACAATTATCAGTGAACACTAGACATTCTACATTAATTATACCAAAAAGTGTAAGGCAATAGTGAGAAGTGGTTCAATCCCACGAAATATATTGAGATTTTTTATAAAACGCCTACCATAATTTTCCCAACATCTCCCTCCAGATTTTCATCCCACATCCACCCTAAACCTAGTTCCTCACCAAACAGTGGTCCTTCGAGCCGGATTGTGGGTGAAAACGTGTGTAAAGTGCTGTGAAAAATTAAGGGACGCCTCGTGTCGAAAAAACATTCGGGGTTCGCACGGGCAAGTCAACGGCAACTTCCAGAACATTCGCCTTGTTTACACCCGCAAGAGCATGGGGGTAACAAAGGACAAAGTGAGAGTGTCAGTGTCGGAATTCGGGAAGGTTCGGGAGTGACGAGTGACGCCGAAGCCCACCAACGCTTGGCCACGTGCGCCATGCAACAGGCGACCCACCTAACTCGGCGGTCGGTAACTCACCTAACTCGGCGGTCGGTAACTCACCCAACTCGGCGGTCGGTAACTCACCCAACTCAGCAGCCGATAACTCACCTAAACCGTTAATTTACCACAGACAATCACCATGGCAGACGACACTAAGGTCAACGAACCCAAAGAAGAAACTCAACACCCAGTGAGCGAAAGTGAGGAAAGCGAGCAAGTCTCACAAGAAGAGGAACTGCCAACAAAATATGAGACTGTTACAACGAAGCCAATCACCACTCCTGAGGAAACCAATAGCCCAAGTGGAGCGTCAGGATCAAAGGAGCCCGCTCAATGAAAATCAACGCCTGCAGCTTCAAGAACAGCACTCACCATGCAACAGGAAGGTCAATTAAGACTACTAACGTTCAAAATAGAGACTCTGATGGAGAAATATCATGACCTCCCGCAGGACGCTGAAACCGAAGAGGACCTCACCCTAGAAGAATTAGACGGGCACAAGGGGATAATCGAGGCAGAATGGAGCGAGTATTTTCAGATTTATGCCAATCTAGCCGAGTTTCTTCCCCCTGATCACAAGTATGTGAACGAAATGATCCATGAACGAGCCACCAGGACAAGACGACAAGCCCTGATGCTCATTGCTCGGCTGAAGGGTCAACTGGCAAGGAAAAAGGATTCAATTAGCAGCTCAACAGATCAAAGCCAGGCAAATCAGCTGAAGCGTCTTGACATCAAGCCATTCGATGGGAAACCGGAGGAATGGAAGGAGTTCAGTGACCTTTTCTTGTCACTGGTGGGAAATGTCACGTCAATTCCACCAGTACAGAAATTCGTGAGACTTAAGGCATGCCTGAAAGGTCCAGCAGCAGCTCTCCTCTCTACTTTTCAGGCCAAGGACGAAAACTACGAACAGGCTTGGCAGAAACTCACCAGGAAGTACGAGGACCCTAGACTCGTCGCTCAGTCGCTGTTCAACAGAATCCTGACGCTGTCGAAAATCACCCAAGCAACAGAAGAGAACCTCAGCGCCAACGGAGCAGCAGCATTGGAGACCCTCGATCAATTACAAGATGTGACGGGGTTAAAGACAGACAACATCACTGAAGAGCTGGTAGCCCATTTACTGAGGAGATCTCTTGATGCAGAGACACTCAAGCAGTGGGAACTAAAGCTGGGAGACTCAAAGGATTTCCCGAGCCTTAAGGAGTTCGTGGCGTTCATCGAGGCCTGCGTCAGAGGGATCAACGCAGGTGATAAGCTGCTATCATCAAAGGAAATCAACGCAGCCACGAAGAAGTCAGCTCCAACAAAGAAAAGGAGCACCTATACAGCAGCAACTCACCAGCAGGAAATTAAGGAGCCAGAAAGACAACTTCCAAGAAACTGCTGTGCCTACTGTCAGGACAAGCATTTTATCGCATCCTGCCAGAAGTTCATCGAGCTCACCCCAGCGAAGAGAAACGACGTCGTTATCAACAAGGGGCTGTGCTTCAACTGCTTGGGGCCACACACGAAGGCCAAGTGCACGTCGGACAAGAAGTGCCACAAATGTAGCAGATTTCACCACACTCTCATCCATGGAGGGAGTTAGTTCATGGACGATGAGCCCGCTTCCAGCCCGACGTACTCACGCTGAACCCGTCCAGACTGCTGGAACATCCAGGCAGCAAGAGGATCACGAGAATAGTGAGTGAATGAATTCAATCGCAATAGCACACTCACTATCTCATTTATCATTCCTCAACATTAGAATCCAGTACATCACCACCAGTAGCAGTGAACTTCAACAACAAAATGATCAATGAGAAAGCAGAGAACATCAACCACGAAACTCACCAAGAAGAAGCAGATCAACAGTCAGTGCTGTTGGCAACAGCACGAGTGAAAGTAATATCACCGAGAGGATTCACGATAAAAGCCAGAGCACTCATCGACCAGGGTTCAGAGGTATCGTTTATCTCCGAACAATTAGTTAATCAACTGCATTTACAGAGAAGAGCATCAACAGTGGAGCTAGTGGGAATTAGTGGAATTAATTCAGGATACACCAGAGGAATAGTTTCAGTCACTCTACAATCGAACAGTGGGACTCATCAACTGCAACTCAACGCCCACATTCTAAAGAAGCTCACCACAATAATTCCGTCATTTTCATGCTCATCAGCGAGGATCGGCTCACTTCAGAATCTTCAGCTAGCCGATCCCCATTATCTAAGGCCTGGACCAATCGACATCATACTAGGGGCTGACAACTATGGGCGGATCATCATGGATGACGTTGTCAAGTCAGAGCAATCGAGAGTAGTTGGCCAACGCACAGTATTCGGTTGGATATTATCCGGACCAATCGAATGCACAAATTGTTCAATAAAGGTATCTCTATCAGCTGTACGAGAATCTTCGAATGAACAATTTCTAGAGCTTCTCCAGAAATTGTGGGTCCAGGAAGAACTGCCAAACGAGAGATCATCAACATCAGAGCTTTCACCAGATGAGTACGAGTGCGAGATGCACTTTAGAGCAACTCATAGCAGAGACAACACCGGGCGATACATCGTGAGACTGCCCCTCAAAACTTCAGCAGCAGCGCTCGGAGAATCGAAATTCAAAGCAGCACGTCAACTCAAATCGATCGTGAGTCGACTCAACACAGATCAAGCATACTCCCAGTTGTACAGAGAGTTCATCAACGAGTACGCAGCACTGGGGCACATGAGAATAGCACCAGAGACTCCAGAACCCGTGCCAGCTTACTATCTACCACATCACGGGGTACTGAGAGAGGAGGCCATCACAACGAAGCTGAGAGTCGTATTCAATGGCTCCAGCCCCAGTTCATCAGGTATGTCAATTAACGATATACTGTATTCTGGTGAAAAATTACAGAACGATGCAATGGTTATCCTGACTTGGATGAGGAGGCACAGGCTCGTGTTTGGCACGGATATTGTCAAGATGTTCCGCCAAATACGAGTTCACCAAGATGACTGGGATCTTCAGAGAATCCTGTGGATCGACGAGAATCAACAATCAGTCACCTACCACTTAACGACAGTCACCTATGGACTGAATTGTTCTCCATGGTTGTCGTTACGTGTTCTTCAACAACTAGCAGAAGATGAAGGGCNAATAATTCCGTCATTTTCATGCTCATCAGCGAGGATCGGCTCACTTCAGAATCTTCAGCTAGCCGATCCCCATTATCTAAGGCCTGGACCAATCGACATCATACTAGGGGCTGACAACTATGGGCGGATCATCATGGATGACATTGTCAAGTCGGAGCAATCGAGAGTAGTTGGCCAAAGCACAGTATTCGGTTGGATATTATCCGGACCAATCGAATGCACAAATTGTTCAATAAAGGTATCTCTATCAGCTGTACGAGAATCTTCGAATGAACAACTTCTAGAGCTTCTCCAGAAATTTTGGGTCCAGGAAGAACTGCCAAACGAGAGATCATCAACATCAGAGCTTTCACCAGATGAGTACGAGTGCGAGATGCACTTTAGAGCAACTCATAGCAGAGACAACACCGGGCGATACATCGTGAGACTGCCCCTCAAAACTTCAGCAGCAGCGCTCGGAGAATCGAAATTCAAAGCAGCACGTCAATTCAAATCGATCGTGAGTCGACTCAACACAGATCAAGCATACTCCCAGTTGTACAGAGAGTTCATCAACGAGTACGCAGCACTGGGGCACATGAGAATAGCACCAGAGACTCCAGAACCCTTGCCAGCTTACTATGTACCACATCACGGGGTACTGAGAGAGGAGGCCATCACAACGAAGCTGAGAGTCGTATTCAA
>NW_021680686.1:13172-22076 GCF_001412515.2 Diachasma alloeum | reverse complement strand
TTAACGACAGTCACCTATGGACTGAATTGTTCTCCATGGTTGTCGTTACGTGTTCTTCAACAACTAGCAGAAGATGAAGGGCACCGCTTCCCAGCAACAGTAGAGACACTCACCAGAGGTCGTTACGTTGATGACATTTACAGCGGTGCAGAGACAGAAGACGGTCTCAAGAAGATCGCAACGCAACTACAAGGGCTTTGCCATGCAGGNTACCACATCACGGGGTACTGAGAGAGGAGGCCATCACAACGAAGCTGAGAGTCGTATTCAATGGCTCCAGCCCCAGTTCATCAGGTATGTCAATTAACGATATACTGTATTCTGGTGGAAAATTACAGAACGATGCAATGGTTATCCTGACTTGGATGAGAAGGCACAGGCTCGTGTTTGGCTCGGATATTGTCAAGATGTTCCGCCAAATACGAGTTCACCAAGATGACTGGGATCTTCAGAGAATCCTGTGGATCGACGAGAATCAACAATCAGTCACCTACCAGTTAACGACAGTCACCTATGGACTAAATTGCTCTCCATGGTTGTCGTTACGTGTTCTTCAACAACTAGCAGAAGATGAAGGGCACCGCTTCCCAGCAGCAGTAGAGACACTCACCAGAGGTCGTTACGTTGACGACATTTACGGCGGTGCAGAAACAGAAGACGGTCTCAAGGAGATCGCAACGCAACTACAAGGGCTTTGCCATGCAGGAGGCTTCTCTCTACAGAAGTGGAGCAGCAATTGTCCAGAGGCTCTGCATGAGTTGGGCCTATCAACTGAAGAAGAAATTATCCAGTTCGAGGAGTCAGTCACCAAGGTACTTGGATTGTGTTGGCATCAATCCACCGACACATTCCGGTACAAATCAAAGGATTTCAATACGACGACAATCACCCAGAGAGTAGTCTCTTCAGAAATAGCCCAGATTGTTGAGCCACTGGGATTTATCGCACCAGTTGTCGTCCAGGGAAAGATTCTCCTACAAGATCTTTGGAGATTGAAACTAAAATGGGATGATCCTCTTCCAGATGAGTATGTTCAACGCTGGAAGACATTCCGAGAGAATCACAACAACCTAGACAGAGTAACTGTACCTAGATGGCTGAGAATTTCAACAGAGACACTCAACATCCAAATTCATGGATTTGCAGACGCTTCAACGGTAGCCATGAGTGCAGTGGTGTATATTCGCACCAAAACCATCAACGACTCGACATCAACAGTACTGGTATGCGCGAAGACTAAGGTAGCACCACTCAAGCGCATGACCATCCCTCGACTAGAGCTCACAGCAGCTCTTCTACTGACTCAGCTAGTGGCATCAACGAAGAAAATGCTCCAACTCGACCAGGTAGACACCTATCTCTGGTCTGATTCTTCAGTAGCACTAGCTTGGATCAGGAGCCACGCATCAAGATGGAAGGACTTCGTCCACAACAGGGTCGTCAAGATCCAGGAAACTCTCCCGAATGCTACCTGGAGACATGTCAGTGGAAAGGAGAATCCAGCTGATTGTGCCTCCAGAGGCATATCACCGAGCCAGCTAGAAGATCATCAACTGTGGTGGTCAGGACCTGAGTGGATCAATCAGGATCCTGAAGAATGGCCACAGTCATCAATTGACGCTCCAGCAATGGACATCCCAGAAGTGGCCAGAGAAGCAAAACCAGCACCAGCACATCCAGTTGCAATTAAAATCAACGAAATTGCAGAGCTACTCAACAGATATCAGACGATGGCTAAATTGCTAGCCGTAACAGCTACGGTCAACAGAGCTATCGACAGATTCAGGAGGCAGCCAACGCCCCCGGGACCTGTCTTGACAACAAGAGAACTCAACGACGCGAGGTTATTTTGGGTAAAGATAACCCAACATCAATACTTTGGGCCAGCCATTCGAGTACTCCAGAGAAATCACCAACTACCGAGAAATCATCAACTAGCCAAGCTGACACCCACACTAGACAACGAAAGGATCATGAGACTTGGGGGACGCCTCAAGAACTCGCAGTTAAATCCAGACGAAATTCACCCAATAATCTTGCCTCGCCAATCACGCCTCACCACACTAGTCATCGAAGAAGCTCACCGCAAAACACTCCACGGAGGAACTCAACTCACCTTGGCCTATACCCGTCAAAGGTACTGGATAATCGGCGGCAGAGGCACAGTTAGAGCATATATTCAACGCTGTGCCATCTGCACCAGACACCGAGGAAGACAGGCCCAGCAACAGATGGGTCAACTACCAGCAACGAGAATCTCACCAGCAAGAGCATTTCTCCACACAGGGGTGGACTATGCAGGACCATTCGCCATCCTCAAATGGAGACCAACGAATGCACAACCAGGGTCAGTGCACATTGCAGTTTTTGTGTGCTTCACCACATCAGCAGTTCACCTAGAGCTAGTCACCAGGCAGACAACGGACGCCTTCATCGGAGCCTACAAGAGATTCACCGGAAGGCGGGGTATTCCAGCTGTCATGTACAGTGACAATGCCACTACCTTCGTGGGCGCAGCAGAGGTCCTAGAGAAAATCTACCACCGAACATCCAGAGAAAATCAGCAGGTTCAGGCTGCTCTTGCCACCAATGGGACTCAATGGAGCTTTTCACCACCACGAGCACCCCATTTAGGAGGCAAGTGGGAAGCAGCCGTAAAATCAACAAAATATCACCTTAGATGAGTCTTGGGGACAACAATACTCACATTTGAGGAACTCAACAGTGTCGTGATCCAGATAGAGGCCTGCCTAAATTCCAGGCCAATCTGTCCCATGTCAGATGACCCAGACGATCTCCAAGTACTCACCCCAGGACACTTCCTGATAGGTGAGCCTCTTCAACTGATTCCAGAGCCATCAATCATCGACATGAACCCCAGCAAACTGCAGAGATGGAACCTGGTAACGCAGCCAACTCAACAACTCTGGTCCAGGTGAGCCAAAGGGTGTCTTCAATGATATCAGGCAATCTATAAGCGGACGTATCGAGAAGAGAACATCAAGGTGCTGATGATCGACGAAAATTATCCACCAGCACAATGGCCAATCGTACGAGTCATTGCGACACGCCCAGGAGCAGCTGGACTAACGAGAGTCGCAACTATAAGAACCGCAAAAGCAGAGGTACCAAGACAGGCAGATGGATCACCAATCATAGAAAACATCAGAACAATCTACACAGAGCTTGACAGACCAAGCACCAAGCTTTGCCTACTGCCAGCAGATCCACCACCTCCAGAGCAACCTCCAGACGATGATGCAGAAGAAGATCAACAGGACTAAAATCACCATTAATTCATCATCCCTGATGATGAATTGCCCCCGGGGTGTTCGAAATACAGCCTAAATCTCCATAATGATCACGGTCGACTAACTCGGCCATCTCCGAAAATTTCCGTAAACTTTCGGGTCAACGGACACAGGTCAGCGCGGCACCCGGAAGAGTCAGTAGTCAGTAGTGTAGAAGTATCGTTACGATAATGATCTAAAGTATTCAGTCAATCAGTATTCTAAATTTAATATCTTGGTTCAGTACATCAACTTGTTGATTAAGTTCAGTATAATTTCAGTGACTCAACGAGATAAAGTGAAAAGACAATTATCAGTGAACACTAGACATTCAACATTAATTATACCAAAGAGTGTAAGGCAATAGTGACAAGTGGTTCGATCCCACGAAATATATTGAGATTTTTTATAAAACGCCTACCATAATTTTCCCAACATCTCCCTCCATATTTTCATACCACATCCACCCTAAACCTAGTTCCTCACCAAACAAGGTCTTTTGACATTTTCTCCCAACATCGCTCGTTATCGAGATAATCTGAAATTTAACGAGATGAAAAAAATTGAGGTTAGGACGTGACATTTCTACGAATGTTATAACTTACGTGCGACATCTAGGATCACGTCATCATACAGGGGCCACCCTCCCACGGGTTCTTTTCCGGACTCCCTCCATTCAACGATATACGAGATATCATCAGTAATTTCCTCAGACAAATACTTGTCATAATGAAAATCTCGGATACAATTCGTCGGAACACCAACAGTGATCTTGCCATCGTCCTCACCGCCAACCCATTTTATAGTGGCAAAGAGCTTTGTCATTCTAAATGAGAACACACGCGTAGTTAAATTAAACAAACAACTTATTGAGGAATATCAGTAAAGGGAATATTCTGTGAGATTTTGGGTAATTATTTCACTTCCATTGCAGTCACGATAGAATGAAGGCCTCATGGAGAATACGCATTCTATGACTGGTCGGTGGCCTACACTATCGTTTTAACTGGAAGTTATTGAATAAACGGAATGATTAATAGTTACTTGAAACGTCCTGGTGATCAAACTCAATATAATTCAATCCACGCAAATTACTTAGCATATGAAAACTGAATTAAAAATCACTGGAATCAACAGGTTCTAACACGTTCCAGTGGCACGAGAGTGACTAACACCGGCTGGCCGTGTGCACTCACCACTCAACAACAAACATGGCGTACGCGCATGGTGCGGCCACGTCCGCCACCTGTGTTTGAACGCACCGGCATCTCGCTGTGTTAAGAATGAACCAAAGTAAATGAGCAGACTTTCAGACCGCTGTTAGAAAGTTCTGTAGAAGTGTTGATTGCAAAAGTTAATTTCGATAATTGTCAATTTTGTGCATTCCTTGACAAGCTATCGCAATATGGATCATCAAGTGGGGAGTAAGAGAAAATATAAGCTATACTTTTTCTATGGCAATCAGAGTGGTATACCTGAGAGAACCAGGAGGCGTTGGGTGATGAAAAGGAGAATTGAGTGGTAGGTTATACTCTGAAATCATACTTCAAAAATACAATGAATCAAATTGGATCCACCGAATCAATAAATTTCAACTTATTATTACAGCGAAGTATCTGTTGTGGAGAACGTGGAGAAAGACAATAACTCTTTGATCATGCATGTGAGTATTCTTAGAACTATCATTCTATGGAAGCAATTATTTGACATTTCTCGGAATTCTTTCTTGACGTGAATAACAAAAATAATTGTAGCCGTGTGAAGTAAAGTTTCATTTCTGCTGAAATCTTTCATGCTTCATAATCCCTGATGAAGGCCCATAAGATAGTATCAAGATCTTGCATTGCAAATAGTTGCCTTAGGTATATTGATAGCTTCTGGAGTAATTTAAAAACTAGGTTGTGGTGCTCCCAACCATGTATTTTCCAATTCTTATCTAGTAATTTCTAGAATTTCTCTCTCGAAAGTCTTTAAAGAAACTGGTACTAAAGTCATGAAACCATTGAAATTCAAGCTAACATTGGCACAGAATACACAGAAGAGACGGTTCATCACTCTTCATCAATTCTTCATCAACCTTTTCAATACTAATTCTTCACCATGGATACCATAAATAATCCCTCGAACTCCGCTGCAGACTTTCGTGATTCTTCCATATCTACAGTATTGCTAGAACTANGGCCCATAAGATAGTATCAAGATCTTGCATTGCAAATAGTTGCCTTAGGTATATTGATAGCTTCTGGAGTAATTTAAAAACTAGGTTGTGGTGCTCCCAACCATGTATTTTCCAATTCTTATCTAGTAATTTCTAGAATTTCTCTCTCGAAAGTCTTTAAAGAAACTGGTACTAAAGTCATGAAACCATTGAAATTCAAGCTAACATTGGCACAGAATACACAGAAGAGACGGTTCATCACTCTTCATCAATTCTTCATCAACCTTTTCAATACTAATTCTTCACCATGGATACCATAAATAATCCCTCGAACTCCGCTGCAGACTTTCGTGATTCTTCCATATCTCCAGTATTGCTAGAACTAACTGCTTTAGAATCATCAAAACTGCGGTTTCTATCAGTTACGTGTTACGGTCAGACGTCACCTCACTGATATTATTCTGTTTGTTGCAGTTGTTTGCAATCAACCTCTTCTGTTTTTCGAAAGGCTTCTAAGACTTTTCTCTGACTTCATTACCAGTATAATGAAGCTTGTCCTTTCTCATCATGACACAGTCGAAAACACTGTACTGTTCTTCTCAACAAATTTCACTGCCTTCACCTCTTTTTTCCGTCATCTTCATAATGAGTGGGAACCTTGGAAACCTCAACTGGGACAATAATCAGCTCATGAACGTTTTCCTCATTTACTCCTTCACATTTTCCACCAATTAGTGACGAATCCGACATCTTGTAGACAAGACGCCGACTTAGTACAGAACTCAATATTTGATTTTTTTTCCATCATCCCCCGGTTTCTTAACCGTCATCCAAAATGTTCCACATATAATGACTATTCTTTAAGACAATGCTCTCCTTCATCCAGTGGGAAAAAGGGTTGTTTCCACTGGACGCCTCATCATTCTCATCATTTTTTCAATACTGGATTCGAGATAACTCAACTGTGCACCACCGAGCTATTTCACTTAGTGGGCTCAACGTTCCTATCGGGCTGCCCGATTGTCTAGTGCTATCCGTCATCATCGAAGCCATTGACTTGTGTTATTAATCTCATGAATCATACTTCCACTCATCCTTTGTGTACTTAATTTATCTGGTATCATTTTCATGATCATGGGAAAATTCCGATTTCTCCCTCGTGCTGGATGCTCTGTTGAGTTATCAGGTTGAGTTATCAGTTGAGTTATCAGTCATGAACTTAGAGGGAGATATCTGAATAGATTGTCTTCAGTTTTATTAGAGATCTTTTGGGGGAAGTCACGGAATGACAAATCAAGTGATCCTGCGATTGAGAAAGTTCTTCGGCGTTCTAACCAAATATATACCAAACCAATCATTATAGGCTTCATGATGATTGACTCCATGAATTATTGTCTCATGGCCTTTATCGGTGGGCTGCAAGTATTGATAATACTGTTGTTGATCTGTCATTAACATTTTAAATTGAGAGACTTCACTTCAGCTGCAGACTCTGCGTCTAGCTGGAGGTCATATTGACAGCTCCAATACGACTAATTCATCTAACTGCTGTCATAATCATTACAATTCCATATTCCACAGCCTCCCGCACTTGATATTGATGTCGGAAATATGATGGAGGTTGGCCCGGATAGCGACAGGTCAGATGATGGTGGGTCATGCAGTGGGCACGGCGATGCCACTGCGAATGTATTTGCTAGTGAAAGCACTGATGATGATGAGGTTGATCCAGTTACTATCGATGAAGAACTAATCAACACTCGCGTAACCGATACACCCAATATATTACCTGTACCGTTATCTGGATATTATACTGAAGATCTAATACCTCCATTCTTAGCATTAGCATTAAAATTGCGACATAATTTTTCCTACTCGGCGACAGAAGATGCTCTACAATTGGCAAAAGTGCTGACCGATGTGAGAATCACTCACAAGTCTAAATATGATTGGAAAAATATATCAAATAGTCTCTGTGACTTCTTATCGATCCATCATTTTTGTCATCAATGTCACAGGTATGTAGGGAAAGAAGTTGGAGATAGTATTCTCTTATGCCCCGGGTGCGATGAGGTCCTTGACATAACGAATAACTGGCGAAGTGGTAACGTGGTTCTGTATCTGAATATCAAGAATCAGATACAATACTTTCTAGAAATGACTCACAATAAGTTGATAACTCCACAGAACCGAGAGAAACACAAGAGATATGCATTAGAAGATATTTTCGACGGNTGAGGAATATCTGTGAGGAACATTTGAGTCAGCCCCAAAGAGATTTTTTGTCAAAATTATTGTATAGTAGAATTCTTCCGAAAGTTTCTCTCCAGTTCCACTATGTTGGTATCTTGGGTGCCATGCAGCAAACTGGGAGCCTTAGCCGGCCCTACTATTTAGCTCTCAGGCGGCTACATATCGACGCAGGATTAGCTGGGACTATTGAACTTGCTTTGAGAATAGTAATAAATGGCGAAATAATTCACTCGAAACGGTATAAGAGACCTCAGAAACGAAGAAGTTACATTGTACTCACAGCAGAGCAACAAGTATTTGAAATAGAGGAGTTTGTCATTCTTTCCTATATCAATGCAAGAGAATGCTATGCAATAGGTCGTTATTACCAGAGAGCAACTTCACCATTTTCTCGAAATCGTCGATTAATGCATCTCAAATTTGTAAAAAATCAAGATCAGGATTTAGCTGCTCTAAATGTCAATCAAATTAAGGAGAAAGTGACCCTGTTACACTTACAAAATCAGGGAATTTCTATTGCTTGCTCTCACTCCAATAAGTATGAATCTTGGAGGTAATTTATGAAGTGTGATTAATGAATGAATTGGATAATGATCAATGATCAAGTTCATTTCTCTTTCTGCCTCCGTAATCAAATTCGGTTGATGAAATGTAAATAATTTTTGAACAAAAAGAATGTCCATAATAAAGGCATTAATATTTTTTAAATGAGAGGTTATAATATTTTTTGATTCCCCATTCATTTATTGACGAAGTAGTTTTAAGGAGAAACGTGGTAGATTTCCCTGATAGGTAATAATTTTTTTCATAAAAGATGAATCAGCCACATGTCAATTATCTGCATATACCATATGTATATATCCGAGGCCGAAAATTTAATCTACGAAAGATGCTAGATATATGCGTCACATATCCTGCATATATTTTAGATACTATATTTCCGGTCGGAGATGTATTCGATATATATTTTCATATTTTCAACATATAATCATCCGCATATATTATTTACGTAAGGGGCGCACATAAATACGTATGCTCATATATTTCACATATATATGCATTATACGAGATATATGATACACATATATGTGCATTATATGATACATATTTTCTGTGTATACGATAATATTCATTGTTATATATGTGACATATTTGTGACGCATATGTCAATATATAAGTCACATAGAATGTAAATTATATGCT
>NW_021680686.1:12466-13157 GCF_001412515.2 Diachasma alloeum | reverse complement strand
CCCCCCGTGACATAGGAAGGCGACCCGTGAGTAAAAGGTAGCGAGAGAGAGCGTTTCACTTTTCCACCCCGGGGTGGTCAGAAGTCCAATCCTCGTGACGACCATGAGATTTGGCGGTTTCCACGCCATGGTGTGGATAAATTTGTATTTTAATTCCATAGTATCATTTGTTNAGAGAGAGAGAGCGTTTCACTTTTCCACCCCGGGGTGGTCAGAAGTCCAATCCTCGTGACGACCATGAGGTTTGGGGGTTTCCACGCCATGGTGTGGCTAAATTTGTGTTTTAATTCCATAGTATCATTTGTTTAATCTCAAGACCGGCATAATTACGCGTTTTTGAGGGCCCATGAGATTATCGCGAAGAAGGGCCAAGTTATGAGTCATCCGATAATTCTTATGGGAGCCACCCTATTGTTAATCCTACGGCAAATCCATTAGGTCCGGCTGAAATGCCGACGCTCCAAATTATAATGGATTTTACGGTGGTTAGATGGTTACGCTTTAGATTTTCGGTGGAAGGTCACGAGGAACAAGTGCAACCCTTTTATCCCGTGAATTGCCAGGTTGCTTAGAGTTTTGAAAAATTAGGAGAATTAGTAGTATCGGTCTTTTAACCCCGTGAATCCAGGAGAACCGACCCGTAGGAGGCGCCAAAAACCCTTAGTAATTTTCCGAACGCCCACCAGTTCGG
>NW_021680686.1:0-5693 GCF_001412515.2 Diachasma alloeum | reverse complement strand
ATGATATAGGTTCTTTTTGATATTTTTTACGTTCCAAAAAGTTACCTTCAATTTACCATTTGATGAACAGGGGAGACCACTCGTGGGGGGCCTTCTGCAGTTCTGGTTTCCTCGCAAAAATGGGGAAACAGTCCTTTGGCAGCATTGAGCTTAGCTGGTCCATTAACAGGGAGGAATTTGTTACTCTTCTCATCCGAGATCCATTCGAGGCCTTGTATTTCGATTTTGTTTCGTGTGGCTCTAGCTGTATGGCCTTCAAGTCTCTGGCTCCTCGCCAAAGCTCTAAGCTTACCATGGACAGACCGCTCTAGCTGGGTCAGATCCCCTTCAATAAAAATTTGTTGGGTCCCCAGTGCCACTCTTTTCTTCTTAAAAATCTCCATCTTATCATTGAAGTTGTTCAGCTTGACCAAAATCGTCTTCCTGTCTTTACCCATCAACCTTATTTCTTCCGAAGAGTGTTCACTGGTGTCAAAGCGAGTGTGGAGGAAAGAGTCCACAACAGCCGGAATCGAGTCGGATGGGGGGGACCAGCCACGAATAATAATGTTTTTTTTCTTTAGAAGACGTTCTTGCATCGAAATGCTCCATTTGAGGTCATTGATAGTATTGATGACATTAGTATCACTTTGTGTAGCTTGAGGAGCAATTGAAGAGCTTTTGACCGCATCGAGCCCCTCCTCCAAGGCCTTGAGCCTAGCAGCCAAAGCGTCAGGGATCTTGAGACATTGGAAGTCAACCTTACAGCTTCTCACTTCCTCCTCCAGGGAGGCAATTTTACTAGCAGTCGCCGATTCACTGAGTAGAACCTCGTTCTTCAGTTTCTCCAGTTTATTGTTGATCAATTTGATCTCAGCTTTCAAGTCAGAGTTATTTCGCGCCATTTCAGTTCTCAATTCATTATTTCTGGAAATATTGTTACTTTCCATCTTGTTGAGTAAAGCCATAATGTCTTGATTTGTAGGGGGGAATGGGGGGGGGGTCAGTATCATTGGGTGCCATGTCATTGACAGAAGAACTCTCCATAGGTAAGGTCAGCCGAGAGGGAGCAAATGAGAACGACATACCAGTCTTAAGAGTCAAGTTGGGCAGAGTACCTGGCGATGAGATGGGACTCCATGATGACGTCAGGAGCCACACGGGGGGAAAATAACTGCTTTTTACTGGGAGAGCCACAAAAAATGTTCACAAAGCTGAGCTCAGTTTGTGCCAGTTTACGTTTGCCTGATTGTGTTGGCCCCACACCCTTCTTCGGCCTCCCCCTCTTATTCTTAGTAGTAGGCGTGACGTCATTCAAGGCGGCAGATTGACTTATAGGTCTCAATTTCCTGTTATGCTCAAGCGGGTCATTGACAGAACACAGCTGTAGGGATTTATCAGATGCCTGAGGTGAGGAAATCTCGATTACCGGCACAGGAGGAGGAGGTACCACTAAATTGTCAGAGATGTCCTTAGCCGTATTCAAATTGTGGCGGCTCAGCCCTCAGCCGTTCCCGAGGTTACCGGCCGAGCCTGCCACCAATGCCAACGACGAAAGCAATTACTAGTTCCTAGGGAAAACTAGGAAAGCCCGCCATTCCGCCATTACGATACTTACCTCTCCCGCGTTGACCCACCACAGCTGTGGCGTTATATATTTTATATCGTTTAAAGTATTCCGAAGTATTCCAATAAATTATTATAAGTGTTTATCATAAATAGAACTCTACTTTCTTTAGGTGAGATTCCCCACCATCTCCATAATTGGTGACCCCGACGTGATCCGGAAGGCCTCTTCGAGTTCCTCGGCATGCCTCCAGGACTGCGCAACGCTGCGCAAATGTTTCAGCGCCACATGGACAACCTGCTGAGAGACATCGACTTCGCAGCGTGCTACATAGACGACCTCATCGTATTCTCCAGGAACCCTGAAGAGCTCCTGCAGCACCTCGAGGTCATTCTCAACATCCTACAGGACAACCACCTCAGCATTAACACCAGCAAGTGCCAATTTGGGCAAGACGAGGTCATCTACTTGGGCTACAAGGTCAATCGTCATGGCTTCTCACCACCTGAGAGCAAGGTCCAAGCCATCGTCGAGTTCCCGAGACCCGAGACTGTCGCTGAGCTTCGCAGGTTTCTCGGAATGCTCAATTACTATCGACGATGCCTCCCGCATGCAGCACACGACCAAGCCTCACTCAACGACTTCACCAAGGACTCCAAGAAGAATGACAAGCGGAAGATTCCCTGGACCCCAGACACAAAGACTGCATTCAGCCAATGCAAGGAGAGAATCGCCTCAGCAATCCGAGTCAGCTTCCTCTCACCAACCGCACCAATCGCACTCTCAACTGATGCATCAGACTCTGCTATAGGAGCAGCTCTGGAACAGTTGGAGGACAACACCTGGAAGCCACTCGGATTCTTCTCACGCAAACTGAGTCCAACAGAGTCTCGGTACAGCACCTACGACCGAGAACTCTTGGCAATCTTCGCTGCCATTAAGTTTTTCAGACACATCCTGGAAGGTCGTCCGTTTGTCATCAAGACAGACCACGGACCATTGGTCTACGCTTTTTCGCAACGTCCTGAGAAAGCATCGCCAAGGCAGCTCAACCAACTGGACTACATCTCGCAGTTCACTACCGAGATCGTATACATCAAAGGAGAAGACAACGTCGTCGCTGATGCTCTCTCACGTGTCAACACTATCGACATGCCGAGAGTTATGAGCTCTGAGGCCATACAGCAAGCCCAGGAATCCGACGAAGAGCTGCAGAGCTTGCTCAATACTAATAGCTCTTCTTGCAAGTTCCAACGACTGGTGATTGAGGACCACTCAATCTACTGCGACACGTCCACAGGCCACATACGACCCTACATTCCGGAGAGCCTCCGCAGACAAGCATTCGACATCGTGCACGCGCCAGCGCACACCAGCAGCCGAGTGACAATACGTCAAATTAAAGAGAAATTCATCTGGCCTGGCATCAAGCGTGATACAGCACTCTGGTGTCGAGAATGCATTCCCTGCCAAAGAAGCAAGATTCAGCGACACAACCAGCTCGAGCCTGCTCACATCAGCGTTCCGGACAATCGCTTTGAGGATATCCACCTGGACATCATCGAGCTCCCCACGGTAAGAGGCCTGCGCTACTGTCTTACGATGATCGACAGGTTCACTCGATGGCCTGTTGCCGTCCCTCTCAGAAACATCGAGGCAGACACCATCACCACTGCCTTCTGGACTCACTGGATCGCCCAGTTCGGAGCACCACTCCACATCACCACGGACCAAGGCTCACAATTCGAGTCCAGACTCTTCTCAGCACTCGCCAAAAAGGTTGGAGCCACGAAGATCCACACCACTCCATACCATCCATAGTCCAATGGTCTGGTAGAGCGCTGCCATCGCACAGTGAAAGCTGCTCTCATGTGCAATGCTCCAACACCCTGACCAGAGCTGCTACCAGNCCACTGCCTTCTGGACTCACTGGATCGCCCAGTTCGGAGCACCACTCCACATAACCACGGACCAAGGCTCACAATTCGAGTCCAGACTCTTCTCAGCACTCGCCAAAATGGTTGGAGCCAAGAAGATCCACACCACTCCATACCATCCATAGTCCAATGGTCTGGTAGAGCGCTGGCATCGCACAGTGAAAGCTGCTCTCATGTGCAATGCTCCAACACCCTGACCAGAGCTGCTACCAGCAGTTATGCTGGGACTGCGCACTGCCTACAAGGAGAACCTGAGAGCTTCACCAGCACAGCTCCTGTATGGGACAGAACTGCGAATCCCTGGTGAATTCTTCGTCTCTGAGAACCTACCAGCAGACCCGAATTTCTTCTTGGAGAAATTCAGAGATCACATGAGACGAGTCAGGCCCACCACCACTGCCCATCACACCGAAGCACGGTTCTTCATCCTCAAGAACCTGTACCAGTGCAGCCACGTATTCGTCAGAGTCGACTCAGTGAAAAAATCACTCGATCCACCGTATACCGGACCACACGAGATCATCAACCGAGTTAATGACAGAGTTTTCATCATCAGGATCAACGGAAACGACAAAGCCATCTCCGTTGACAGGCTCAAGCCAGCCTTCATTGCCAAAACCGACTCAGACCAATCAGCAAACCAACCAACCCAGTAACAATCACCCACCCAGCAATNCAGAACCAAATCCTCGACTCCGGAGTGTACTTAATGTTACCAGAACGTTGTGTGAGGGGGATTCCGCGAGATGGCGGCAGCGTCGAATTACCTGTGGCGGCTCAGCCCTCAGCCGTTCCCGAGGTTACCGGCCGAGCCTGCCACCAACGCCAACGACGAAAGCAATTACTAGTTCCTAGGGAGAACTAGGAAAGCCCGCCATTCCGCCATTACGATACTTACCTCTCGCGCGTTGACCCACCACAGCTGTGGCGTTATATATTTTGTATCGTTTAAAGTATTCCAAAGTATTCCAATAAATAATTACATGTGTTTATCACAAATAGAACTCTACTTTCTTTATGTGAGATTCCCCACCATCTGGATAAAATCTGTTATAATA
Organism: Diachasma alloeum; assembly: GCF_001412515.2. Classification (NCBI taxonomy): domain Eukaryota; kingdom Metazoa; phylum Arthropoda; class Insecta; order Hymenoptera; family Braconidae; genus Diachasma; species Diachasma alloeum. Next base: position 1,152 of record NW_021680686.1, on the reverse strand, counting down.
AATAGAAGTCTTTTAATTAGTAAATAATTATATATTTTGATAAACTCATGTATTACAATTGTTCTTGCTCTGTTCTCATGTTACGACTAACTTCAACGACTAACTCAATTTCCTTAGTAATAGCTCGTTACTCTTTTTGCCTTGTGAGGGCTCCACTGACCCAAATACAAATGTAGTCCTATTCGAACACGCCTCTTTACATTAGTATTTTGTCAGTCTTCATCCTTATCCTTAACTTTGTTTCAATTTTAATACTTACCTTAATTTAACAAACTTTGGTTTACATAGAGCTTTCGTCAAAATACCAGCAATGTTTGATTCTGTATCTATCTTAATAATGTCGATTTTACCTTTCTCATAATTATCATTCACATCGTGGTATTGTACTTCTTTCTATGTACTTTGATCTCTTTGATAAATTGCCACTTCTAGCAATAGAAACAGCGCCTGAATTGTCTTCGTATATTTTTGTAGACTTGACAAACTTAATTTTAAATATCTCGTTAAGTAAGCCTCTTATATAGTTAATTTCTGTTACCGCTTCCTATAACGCTACGTACTCAGCCTCGGTAGAGGATTTTGTCACAGAATTCTGTTTACGAGATTTCCAATGGATTACATTCCCAAACAGTCTTACAATATATCCTGTTGTTGATTTCCGATCAACAATGTCTCCTGCCCAGTCGGAGTCTACCAAACAATCTAGAATTTCAGTATTTTCAGATCTTGTGTGCACTAACTTTAAACTCTTTGTTAAATACAAATATTTCAATATCCTCATCGCATATTTAAAATGCGTCTCAACAAAACAATTTTGGAAGCTACTCAAATAGTTAACACTATAGGCAATGTCTGGTCTAGTGCCAGTACTGATATACAACAATTCTCCAATTAAATTTCGAAATTTCACTTCTTCATTAATTTCATCGGCTGGCTCAAGTTTCAAATTTATCTCCATAGGAGTTTTATATAGTTTTGCATTGTCCAAATCGTATTTCTTAGCTAGAGACTCGATATAATTTTCCTGGCTTAACGTCATCATATTACTCAACAAATCATAGTTAATGTCAATACCGATATAGTTTGTAAGGATATTTTCCCGTGTTGTTCACCCAGGAAAAATCCAAACTACTTTTTAGCCGTCTCTATCGC
>NW_021680685.1:205604-219879 GCF_001412515.2 Diachasma alloeum | reverse complement strand
AATTAAAACCGCGAATTAAAACCGCGAATCAAAACCGCGAATTAAAGCGTGAATTAACNGCACCCAGAATCGACGAAATGTAAAATCCGCGAATTAAAACCGCGAATTAAAACCGCGAATCAAAACCGCGAATTAAAGCGTGAATTAACTAATCCCATCCCACCACCCACTCGCGGCGCATCCTCAGACCCTTCCCAAAATGGTTGGGCCAGAACCGCCCCTATATATTTACTTTTGAGTATTGACATTTGTTGTTGATGTTAATCGTGGTATGCTCCTTTTGAAATTATGTGTATTCAAATATTTTTCAAAGGGATTATTCTCACGAAATACATCATTATTAAAGTCACCAATGAAAATTCGTCTCGAGTTTGAATTTGATATTTTGAACAGACACGTTAAGTTTTCAAGAAATAATGAATTTTTAAATGGAGGTGATTTATAGCCGGTTATAATTTCTACATCATTGCATTTGAAAAGGATCAAATCCAAATGAGATCCTCTTTCGCCTTCCAATTGTATATGTTTCAGAATGGTATATCGAATGTTTTTATCGTTTTTTATGAATACCAGAATACCTTGAGATTGTACTCTAATATCTGAGTCAGATCTGAATATTAAAGTGAAATTCTTAAGAATAATCGAATCATTACGTTTGGTGAATGACTCCGAGAGTATGAGGCAATCAGCTTGTTCATACCATTGATCACATGGTATGTGCCGTGCGTTTTTATTGAAAGATGGAATGTTTTGATAAATAAACTTGATATCACTCATATTGATTGAGCTCACGCACGATAATTTCAACCACTTCTTATTCAATCGTTTGTATTCATGCGTTAGCGGATCATTATCTGGTAGTTTTGCAGGTGGATGAAACCTGCCTAGAATATGAAGATCGTTCTGGCTACGTACTCTACTGTGAGCTACATAAAGTAGTGCTTTAGATAATGATGGAGAATTGTATCTAAAATCGACGCAAACTTCGTTATACGTTTGCCCTTGGCTTTTGTGGATGGTCATAGCTTCTACAGGAACGATAGGAAACTGTCTTCTCAACATTTGATATCTGTTATGTTTGCCACCATTGATTACTAAATCCATTGTTGTAATGGGTGTCAAATTGCGATCAATGTTATTTTCAGATATATACTTAGAGAATAGTTGTTTCTGTTGAACACCGATTTTTGCGTCATGAAAATTTATCCATAACTTTTNTTGTAATGGGTGTCAAATTGCGATCAATGTTATTTTCAGATATATACTTAGAGAATAGTTGTTTCTGTTGAACACCGATTTTTGGGTCATGAAAATTTATCCATAACTTTTCAGGTTTCTCACTATTCGAAAAGAATGTTATATGTTCTAATGTTCCACATGAGCCATTCACAAGACCATCTTGGATATTTACATTTGATGTTACCATGTAATGAATTCCGATCTTTAGTTTGATTTTGTACATGAGTATTTTTAATTCCTTTTTCTGAGTATCATTTCTCCGCATCGATTTAAGTACTTTTCTTTTCAAGTTGTCCGACACGTTTCCTATAACACTATCATCAGAAATAGCTGTATAGCACTTTCCAGGGTACTTATCAATTTTTAATTTATTATATCTATCAACGTGAACATTTTCATAGTATAATCTGACAGCATCAGCAGGAACTTAATGTTCTGTGACTTCTCCATTCCTGATTAACTTGATGTCTTTATCTGTCATCATTCCTACCGCTAAGTTGTTGAGGGCGTTAATGAATGGCAGATCATCCTTCTGTCTCATCACTTCAGTTAATTCAAAAAAATTGAATTCTTGCCAAAGCACTGGGCCTGGGAGTGCACTCAAACGCCCATGTTTTGGTTCCGAATGTAACGACTGATCTCTCACTGGTGGCAACTGATGCAAATCTCCCAATACAACTACAGAGATTCCTTCAAAACTAATATTTTTACCCATGATTTGTCGTAGCCGTGTATCTACACGTGTTAACAAAGTTTGTCCAACCATGGATATTTCATCAATAATCAATAACCTCAATTGAACTAGATTACAATGTATTGAGTAGGCTATATCTGGTGATAATTCTGGCATCTGTCTACCGAATGCCATAACTGGTAATGCGAATGCTGTGTGCAATGTCAATCCACTAATTAAGTGCGCAGCTTTTCCACTGAAAGCGCATAATAGAATTTGGGGTAAGTCATGTTTTTCTCCTGGCAGTTTGTCAAAATACGCAGACAAAACTTGATAGATGGAATTGATCACCCTCTTTTTACCAACACCTGCTGAGCCACTGATGAATATTCTAAGAGGTAAATCATCGGTTTTGAAATATCTGAGAATTTGCATTACGATTTATTTTTGTAAAACATTCAAAGTATCCAACATATCAAGCGTTTCTACTTTTGACATCATTGCAGGCTTCGTGAATCGTATTTTAGTTATCTTACTGATATCTTCAACGCCTGATTGATGGAATATATCAACTTCTTGATGTTTTGGAATTTGATTTCTATTGAAATCATCAATTTCATCATTATGCTTATTTTTATTATCCTCTATGGCATCTTCTAGAGCTTTTTCTAAAACCTCATCTCCAATAATGGAGTATTTCTCTATTCATTTTAATCGTTTTGATATGTTCATGGTATAATTCTTTGAAATCAAGTTCAATTATATCTCGCTCTTCATTGCGCCATGGATGAAATAATAGCACTTGTTCTCGATAATAATTATATTCATCCTGTTTCAATTTGTATCTGCGATATCTGATGACTTTGTTTTTTTTCTTTTTGAAATGACGGTTGTAGGTATGTCGTCATCAAACTGAGGATTGGGCTGATCAATATCATCAAAGTGGTTATCACAATCTCCATCATCAAGTAAATCATCTTCATTGTCATCATCGGCATCAGGTTTATTACCTGAAGATGCAGATGATGTAAAACATGCTGCGAAATCAGCCAAACAAACGTCGTGTAACTCAGCTGATCTTCTTTCATATTTTTCGAAAATATTTTCGTTATAGATGTCTGTGGAATTCTCATCGAGAGCAGTCAGTCGCTTGATTTAAGCATTCGAACTCTTTCAGTTTTTGGGGAAGTATTAATGAAAACGACTTTACGACTAGATTGACAAAGAGGTAATGCCAATACATGGTATACCGGTTCTTGAGCTGACATTACGTTTGCATTCAGAAATATGTTGCCATATTTCCTCAATTTATCACGTAATGTATGATTATCGTTACTCATATAATTCGCTGCTTCCCGTAATAATCTGGATAATCCTACATCCATCTTTGAAATATAATTGATTATGTACTGTGCACAAGCATATGGATCTAATACAAATTGAATGTCCATATTTGCTTCTAGTAGAGTCAAAATTTTTTCATTGTAGTTGTTAAGCGCAACATCGCATGTTCGTCTCTTGATAAAGAGTTTATCTTTATCCAACGTACTTCTTATAGCATTCAGATATTCTTCCTCAGTTAATTCCAATTCGCGCAGCATATCATCAAAATCCACAGTCACATTTGTTTTGAAATAAAAATTCATTGGATTTTTTATTTTCTCTAGATTTGGTTTTTCATTGTCCTTTCTTTCACTTTTAGTTAAGGGTTTGAGAATTTGGGTTGATCTCATAAGAAACTGAGGATAATGGAATCTACATTGTTTTTTATTTTTCCTTCCCTTATGACATGTCATGGTATGCCTATATCTTTAGAAATTAGCAAAGGGATTTCTAGGATCGTGGGCACAAGATATATGAGCATCGATAAAAGTTGTAATGTCATGAATGGAGTCCATATTGTCTGAATCGTATTTTGGGGCATTGTTGCACCATAACATTCTATGAATGTGAACAGTGCCTCTACCTTGGAATTCCCGTCGGATGAAATAATCAACTACGAAGTTTTCCTTCAATGGTCCATCGATACTTTTCAATATAGACACAATTTCAGTGAATCGCTTGTCTATATAGCGAACCACAGAAACGGGATCGCCCCTGACTAATTTATTTTTAATGACTTCATCCAGAGATAAAGCTTCTTGTAAACTTATCTCTTCATTATTTTTCATTTTATAGAGAAACTGAATCAATTCAGGATTATTCGTCTCTGATGCCGAAAGAGTCATGAATAATGTTGGCGTTCCCAACTGCCGAATCATTGCGCGGAGATTCTTCTTTTTTGCTTCCCAAAATGCGGGAGATGGGCGTACTTATTTCAAAAAAGAATAAGCATCATCATGGCGAATGACATTTGTGATAAAATTCTTATCTTTCACTTCACCAGCTGTAAACCGATAAGTTTGTTTGACTCGTCTCAAACATGTGTTCATAGTAGAAAAGACACTTTCTTCAAGTCTACGTTTCGCCATAAACAGTAATCTAGTTGGATGGCATGATCTACGATCTTTATTTCTCGTTTCAAATTTAACTCGTTGACCATAAGTTAGAAATTTTTTGTTCTTATCGAAAATTTGCCCTCCGAAAATCTTAGGAAAACACATTTCGTCAATAAAATCAATCATGAGCTAAGAAGATGGGTGATTATTTTGACCAGGTGCAATGATACGGGTTTCAGATGACAATTCATAGTTCTTATCGATGACTAGTACTTCGTCTTTATATGTGGACGAGATATGTTCGTCATTATCCGATTCATTTTGAGAATCATCATCACATGAACTATCAAGGGAAAAAAGGTACGAATGCAGGCGTCACTTTTTGGAATAATGATAATTTATTAAAACCATGGGAAATAATGTAAAAAAATGATGTTTCCTTATGAAATTTGAAGGTGATATAAATAAATGATTAAATGGAACTTTTTTTTCACGAACGCTGCATTCTCATCGGACTCGACTCCGACGAGATTGAAATAGTCTTAGCATTTGTTCAGTTATTTAGATTATTCATAATAAGGAAAAATTCAAAGTCGATAATTTCACTATAATGAAAAAAGGAATTGGCCAGGAAAACATTGTTGAAACCCATAATGGGTCATATCCATCTACACTCATCCGTTCGTCGTCGCACTGCAACTAAGGATCGAGTGATCGCGACAGATTTTTTGTGTGAAATTGGAATGGCTTCCATTCGGAAGCTTATTACCAATGTAATTGGTAAAGAGAAAAAAAGCATGGAGTAACGGTCACATGACTTCTGCCAAATAGGCTTCTACCCCTGCTTGTTTAAAAGTAGATTAATTCCTAGTCTTATTTGGATTTGGCTCTTATAGACACAAGATTGAGTGTGGGCAACTTGGTTAACGAGAGAATTCAGACTATAATATACGATAGTGACCACAAAGCACTAATCGTCTTACTTGACCTTAGTGATGATTCACTTATTGATCATCCTGATTTACAAGAAAAAACGTTTTTTATCTACGAAAATACTAATTGGGAATCCTATACCAAATATCTTAAAGACAATTATGAACTCATAATCCCAAATGATAGAAACCTGACTCCTGAGGAAATCGATAATCACATAAAAAATTTCAGATTATATTTCTAATTCCATTGAAAATCAAGTCCCAAAAGGTAAACCCTCAGGGAATATCTCCAAATACACTAATAAAAAAATTAATAAACTACACAAAACTAAAGGTAAACTATTAACTATATACCATAACTGCTTGAAAAATGATCCAAATCAGCAAAATCCTCAAACCCTTGCATTAAAATCGCTTATCAACAAATGCAAAAACAAATTGGACAATGAATTCAACCTCGCTGTTGAAAAATAGTGGCGTAACACATGAAAAAATTAATTATAGAGACACTGGAAAAATCCATGCCTATGAATAACAAGATTTTCCGTCCAAAAAAAAAACAAAGCATCAAAGTCTGGACCGTTGGATACTGCAGCGATCTCGGACGATGACCGGAAAAATCCAGGCACAACACCCCAAAGACTAATTACTTGAATTTTCTAACAAGCTCGAAGAGCGAATTGACTTAATTGCGCAGAGCAACTTTACAAGCTGAAATCCCAGCGAAGAGTGAGTTCTCGGGCAATACATCGCCCCGAGGAATCTCAATTTCTCTCCTACCCTCACCCTAATCTACCGATGTCGCGCGGAGAATTCATTTTCTAATCGTGCATTGGCACTGGCCATAATTCCTAATTCAATGGTCCCAACGACTTGGGACTTGCGCCTCGCAATCGGTGAACTGTTCCGCATTCAACGGCGGCGGGGCCAACATGACCCGATGCTCCCTCGATGCTACAATTCAGTTCAATTCCTTTGTTGACTATATCCCCTTCTTCAGTGAGGGGCCCTCGATGCTACAGCCTGAGTTTTTTGTGTGGTGGCCTCGCGCCAGAGTAACATCGATGAGGTTGTGGGGGTCCACACGTAGAGGCCTGAGTTACCTGCTGGCGTGCGACTATCGTCTCCCGCGTGCTTGTTGGTGTGAGTCTCTACAGACTCGGTGTGTACGTGCTCGTCGGTCTGCCAACTCATCATTTGCCGTAGCGCCGACTTCGTAGCTCTCCCCGATGCTCCGCTCCACTCCCCTCGGCGCAAACCTCACGCGTAACCCGCGGTGAGCGCAACAGCATTAGAATTGAGCGATAAAATGAACAAAAATAAATTCAATACGAGAATTAATGTGAAAATGTGGCCTTGGGTGATCCGACTCTTCGCTGAGGTAATTCCCTAATTTCCCCCCCCCCCCAACCCATTTAATCTGCGGTCAGTTCAGGCGAGGAACAGTACATGATTTCTATCATGTTACAATATATATATTATATCTATAAAAAATCATTCCAGGATAAAATGAAATTTTTCCAAGTTATGCATGGCAGAATAGATTGACCTGAAAAAACGTTATACTCTTTTCTTTTAGAGAGGATCAATGAATTGTTAAATTATGAATTCAGGCCCGGTTGCACTAGCTTCAGGTAACAAAAACGTCAGTTGAGGAAAAATGTAAATTTTAATGTTCAATGGATTGTTTTACCCGGGAGAGTAACTCAAATTTATCCCAGGAACAATAAATAATAATTTATCTTCGAGTGAAATCAGTGTTAAGGGAAGACTACTTTGAGTTTTAACAATCGTGAGTTATTGGAGTGAGACTTTTCATACGTTGAAGATCGATTATATAGATCTGTAAATGAATAATTAGTGCAAAAAAAGTTTTTTTCATTGTTCGTTCGTTCGAAAACGCCAAAAATGCCAAAAACAGTCCAGGGCCTCCAATTTTTGAGCTACGAATGATTTTTTTTTTTAATTTTCGGAAAAATATGTGAAATAACAATTACGAGCTAGTTTTTGCTACATTTGCTTTTTTTTACACAAATAGTGAATTCTTTTATATGAAAAAAAAAATGAAATCAGCTGTGTAGGAGTCGAATTCCAAAAAACTGGCTCGTAATTGTTCCACCCATTTTTCCGGAAATTTCGAAAAAAAAAATTTTTTGTAGCTCAAAAATGGGAAGCCCTAGATTGTTTTTAGCATTTTAAGCGTTTTCGGGCAAATGAACAATAAAAAGAATTTTTTTTTGCACTAATTACTCGTTTTCAGATCTATTCAATCGATCTTCAACGTTTGAAAAGTCTCACTCCAATAACTCACGACTTTTAAAACTCACAGTAGTCTCTCCTTAACTCAAATGGAACTACAGGATAAATAAAAAAATATTCGTTCGGTCAAATATTCAAAAATGATGATCCCTAGGATATAATTGATCCGGACGCTAAATTTTACCGTGGGGTTTATTTGGTTAATAGGGCTTGGTGCAACCGGGCCTCTTTCTTTAAAATAAAAATGGGATTGAATGGATATTACAAATTACGAGATACCATTTCTAATTCTCTATTCCAATTTCCTCAATTTCAATGTTTAAGCCATTTCCCAAGTTGAAATTTACTGAATAACTGAATTGTAAAATAATGTATTCATTCTTCCCAATAAGGATGCTATATTATGAATATTATGAAAATTATTACTGTAAATGTAAATGTTGGTACATGATACAGCTCCACAAACGTAAATTATTCCTTTCCTGAAAGGAAAATATGTGAAGAAAATCGTAGAAATCTCCGTTCTTGCTAAAATTTGAACTCACATCATGACATTCCGCTTGATCAACGATCTCTTTTTAACTTTAGGGCCCTTATGTGGCCTAAGCAAGCCCCGTCGCCCATCATGAGACTTCAAATGATAGAATGTCGGTTTGTATCTGAGTCAGAACAATTAGTGATTTTAGACACATGGACAATGTGGGAATCATTGCCTCCTCGACAATAACGCACTTAATTTCCAAAATGAGTCATTAGGTGAAAAATTTCCAACTCAATCTCGATTCCTACATTTTTTTCTCACAATCTGAATCAGGGCCAACACAGTTAAGAGAGTTAGCAATTTTCGAAAAATCCCCGTCCTGAAGGGGTCGAGCAACCAATTTCCAAAATAACCTATTAGGGGCAGAAGAGTCTACAGTTTCCGAAATATTCATCCCCTCTTCCCATCATACCATCAGCAGTCTGATTTAGGGTTAAAAGCGTATAGAAAAAAATCACCCCCTGTAACCCTCAACCAAGAACCAAAAATTCTCTCCCCCCTCTCTACGCAGCCTTCACAATCAGATTTAGGCTCAGAAGGGTCAGAAAAAACTCACTCCTCCCCTTTTGGACTTCTTACAATGCGATTAAGGGTACGAAGGGTCAGAAAAAAATTTTCTCCCGGTTGCATCCACAACAAGGACCTCAAAATTCCCCCCTTCCTCACCATCGCACCCTCAACTAGCCGATTTGGGGTCAGAAGGGTCAGGAAAAATTCCCCACCCCTCTTGGACTTCCCACAATCAGATTGAGGATCAGAAGGGTCAGGAAAAATTCCCCCCCCCCCTCGCACCCTTTGCAATTCGATTTAGGGTCAGAAGGTTCAGAAAAAGATTTCCCTCACCCCTTGGATTTCCCACAATGTAATTGAGTCAGGAAAAACTCCCCGCCCCCCTTGGACTTACCACAATGCGATTAAGGGGCAGAAGGATAAAAAAATTCCTCCCTTCCTGCCAGTCGCACCCTCAACTATCCGATTTAGGATCAGAAGGGTCAGAAAAAAATCCGCCCCCCTTAGACATTCCTCAATGTGATTGAGGGTCAGAAGGGTTACGAAAAATGCCCCCCCCCGGACTTCCCACAATGCGATTAAGGGTCACAAGGGTCAGGAAAAATCCTCTCTCCCTTGCATCCTCAACGAAGAATCCAAAATTCCCCCTCCCCGCCCGATTTACGGTTACGATTTTTAACGGTCAGATAAAAATTCCCCTCGACCCCTTGGATCTTCCACAATCCGATGTGGGGTCTGAAAGGTTAAAGTCCCCTCCCCTCCTCGGACCGTTTGCAATTCGATTTAGGGCCAGAAGGGTAAGGAAAAAAAATTCCCCCCCCCCTGGAAAACTCACAATGCGATTAAGGGTCAGAAGGGTCAGGAAAAATTCCCCCACCCCCCTCGCACCCTTCGCAAATCGATTTAGAGTCAGATGGGTAAAAAAGATCACCCCCCCCTGCGTGAAACGCACAAAAATTCATTTTAGGGTCAGAAGCATCAGAAAAAATTTTCTCCTCTCCCCCCCTTGGACGTCAGACAATGCGATTAAGGGTCAGAAGGGTCAGAAAAAATCTCCTCCCTCTTGCATCCTCAACAAAGAACCCAAAATTTTCCCCTACACATCGCACCCTCAACCATGTGATTTAGGGTCAGAAGGGTCAGAAAAAAAATTTCCTTCGTCCCTCGGATTCACCACAATCCGATTTGGGGTTTGAAGGGTCGGAAAAAATTGCCTCCCCCCACCTTGGACTTAACTCAATGTGATTAAGGGTCAGAACGGTAAAAAAAAATCTCTCGATCGCACCCTCAACTATACGACTTAGGGTCACAAGATTTTTAAAAAATTCCCCTCCCCCTTGAACTTCCCACAATGCGATTAAGGGTAAAAAAAATCCCCCTCCCCTCCCATCGCACCCTCAATTATCCGATTTAAGGTCAGATAGGCCAGAAAAAAAATTCCCCCCCACACTTGGACTTCCCACAATGCGATTAAGGGTCAGAAGGGTCAAGAAAATCCCCCTCCTCTCCCATCGCACCCTCATCCGATTTAAGGTCAGATGGGCCAGAAAAAAAATTCCCCCCAGCCTTGGACTTTCCACAATGCCATTATGGGTCAGAAGGGTTAAAAAAATCCCCCATCGCACCCTCAACTATCCGATTTCGAGTCAGAAGGGTCAAGAACAATTCCCACCCCCCTCGTACCNAAACCCCCCCCCCCTGTAGGGATTATGGTGTGATGGAAAAGGCTTGAATCAATCCACTACTAACAATTAATGTAAAATTGTTATTTATTACTAAACGCGTCTTAGGGATATTTACAAGTTATGGGAGAAGATGGTGACTCCCGAGTATTCGGCGGTCAGTTCCGGACTGAATATAATATTCACAAAAGGCGAGAATTCGGATAGGCGTTACAATAGGTGCGAGAGAGAAGTATACATTTTACTGGCGCCTGACAGAGAGCGGTGATGTCACTGATGTCCAGTCGTCTCAACTACGCACGTTGTCGTGTGCGTGTACTAATGCGTAAATGTAGATGTAGCGAGGCGCTACATGACTCCCCTGCTTGAGTAAAAAGGAAGTTTTTAGAACTGTAACAGAAAAATGATTATTCTAGGAGCAGATAAAATTATCAGTTTAGTAAGCACGTGAATCTCAGAGAAAAAAAAACTTTTTCAAGCAACAAGAAATTATTTTGCAAATTTAGAAAAAAGAACGCATTCCCTCTTTCCTCCCAGTATTGCTGTGTCTGCTTGGGATGATCGTGAGCACTTGGAGTGGTGTGGGTTTGTTCGTTTTCGCCATGTGATGCGAAGACACGTGTGTGTATGCAGGTGTGGGTGTGTGATGCCTCTCGATGGGCGTATCAGAGAAGTGATGCGCTGGTGAAGACGTCTATCGACGTTCGATGTGACGTCACATATTCCAGAGGGCGAAGTTCTCGTTGAGGTTTGGCGGAGATGAGCTCTGTGAGTCAGCCCGATGTTCTCGACGCTGCCATCGGTGAACTCGACATGAGGTTACTTTCTTCTCTCCCTCATGTCGCGAAGTCGTCGCGGATCGTAGGCAAGGGTCCAGATCCCCTGATGCCCGTGAAATCCTGTTGGCGTGTTTAGATGCGAAGGGACTACGGTTGAGGTGACCAACCTCCTGCGCCCGTGCCACGGATGCGGTGTCCATTTTCGCTACGTTACTGTGCCTCGTACCAACAGAGTGTCCATTACCCCTAAAGGTAGAGGTAATGCCTGCGTGTGTATGTGATTCTCGACGATGCTTTAGCGGAGATGAGCTCGTTGAGTCGGCTCGATGTTCTCAACGCTGCCATCGGAGAAGAGTGGCATGAGGTTACTTTCTTCTCTCCCTCATGCCAGTGTGTCACTGGCCTCCAGCTGCTCGTTGCTACCGTTGTCTTTGTCTTTGTGTTAGCGTGGTTGTTGTCATCTCACAGTTTATCCGAAATGAAATAAAATCGACGCTTGTGAGAGAGAAAAATAAAGTATTTAGAAGTCTTTATCATCACCAGCACAGCACGTCTCCGGGTGCTCAGCAATGTGCTGGCACTCGTCACAATAACAATGATGTTAGGGCACGACCACTGGCACTTGTTTTGATTTCGCAAGGACGTGGCAAAACCAAGGCTTGGCGCTCGAACGCTTGGAATGTTCTAGAACTCACGAGACGCACGTTTGTAAAATCCCGTTGGGTACCCACGCGACGAAATTTTACGGTTTTCTATCGCGGGGGATTAAATTTAACAATCGAACTCGCGGATTGTGCGGCACTGGAAAGTCTAGGATGCGTGGATGTTCATCAGGATAGGAGTAACTCACTGGGATGCACGAATAAACTTTTGATGATGAATGCACGCGGTTGCGAGGAGTTTTCACTTGTCGGTTATAAATAACGCAGCTTTCCCGTTTGAATTCTGTCGGAAATGTGTCTCTCACCCAAATTTCGACCGGTACCGGAACCAATGTAGGGATTGTGGTGTGATGGGAAAGGCTTGAATCAATCCACTACTAACAATTAATGTAAAATTGTTGTTTATTACTAAACGAGTCTTAGGGATATTTACAAGTTATGGGGGAAGATGGTGACTCCCGAGTATTCGGCGGTCAGTGCCGGACTGAATATAATATTCGCAAAATGCGAGAATTTGGATACGCGTTAATAGGATAATAGGTGCGAGAGAGAAGTATACATTTTATTGACGCCTGACAGAGAGCGATGATGTCACTGATGTCCAGTCGTCTCAGCTACGCACGTTGTCGTGTGCGTGTACTAATGCGTAAATGTGGATGTAGCGAGGCGCTATACCCCCTCCCCAACGCACCATCAACTATCTGATTTAGGGTCAAAAGAGTCAGAAAAAAAATTTTCCTCACCCCTTAGATCTTCCACAAACCAATTTGAGATCGGAATGGTCGGAAAATAGTTCCTCCACCCTTCATACCTTCGAAATTCGGTTTAGGCTCAGACGGGTCAGTAAACCCCATCTCCCCACTCATGGACTTCCCACAATGCAATTACGGGTCAGAAGGGTCAAAAAAAGTCTCAACCCCCATTGAAACCATAGCAGTCCGATTTAGGGTCAGAAGCGTCAGCAAAAATTCCGGCCCCCCTGCCCTTGGAGTTCGCACAATGCGATTAAGGGTCAGAAGGATCAAAAATATCCCCCGCCCCCCGTGGACTTCACGCATTGCGATTTAAGGTCAGAAAGGTCAAAAAAATCCCCCCCCCCCACCTTGGACTTCTCACAATGAGATTAAAGGTCAGAAGCGTCGCAAAAAATCCCTCCTCCCCTCTCATCCTCCCTCAACTATCCGTTTTAGGGTCAGATGGGTCAGAAAAAAATTTCCCTTACCCCTTGGATACTCCACAATCCGATTTGGGGTCTGAAGGGTCAGAAAAAAGGCCCCCCCCTCGGACCCTTCGCTTTTCGAATTAAGGTCAGAAGGGCCAGAAAAAAAAATCCCTCCACGCTTGGACTCCCCACAATGCGATTTAGGGTGAGAAGGGTCAAAAAAATTTCCCCCCGCCTGCTGGACTACCCACAATGCGAGTAAGGGTCAGAAGGGTCAGGAAAAATTCTCACCCCTTGGACATCCCGCAATGCAATTAAAGGTCAGAAGGGTCAGGAAAAAATCCCCTCCCCCTTGCATCCACAACAAAGAACCCAAAATTTCTCCCTCCCCATCGCACTCTCACCTATGCGATTTAGGGTCAGAAGGGTCAGAAAAAAAATTTCTCTTACCCGCCGGATTCTCCACAGTCCGATTTAGGGTCGGAACGGTCAAAAAAATCCCCCCCCCCCCGCTCATACACTCAACTATCCGATTTAGGTTCAGAAGGGGCAAAAAAAAATTTCTCTCGTCTCTCGGATCCGCCACAATCAGATTTGGGGTCTGGAGGGTCGGAAAAAAAGCCCCCCCCCCTCGGACTTTCGCAATTTGATTTAGGATTCGAAGGGTCATGAAAAATTCCCCTTCCCCCTCTTGGGCTTCCCACAATGCGGTTAAGGGTCAAAAGGGACAGGAAAAAATCCCCTCCCCCTTGTATCCTCAACAAAGAACCCAAAATTGCCCCCTTCCCGTCGCACTCTCAAGTATGTGATTTAGGGTCAGAAGGGTCAGAAAAAAAATTCTCTTACCCTTCGGGTCCTGTACAGTCCGGTTTAGGGTCAGAATGGTAAAAAAAATCCCCCCCCCCCATACACTCAACTATCCCCCTCTCCTCCCATCGCATCCTCAATTATCCGATTTAAGGTCAGATGGGCCAGAAAAAAGATTCCCCCCGCTCTTGGACTTCCCACAATGCGATTAAGGGTTAGAAGGATCAAAAAAAATCTGCCTCCCCTCCCATCGCACCCTCAATTATCCGATTTAAGGTCAGATAGGCCAGAAAAAATATTCCCCCCCCACACTTGGACTTCCCACAATGCGACTAAGGGTCAGAAGGGTCAAAAAAATCCCCCTCCCCTCCCATCGCACTCTCAACGGTCAGAAAAAATCCCCTCCCCCTTGCATCCTCAACAAAGAACCCAAAATTGCCCCTTCCCCGTCGCACTCTCAAGTATGTAATTTAGAGTCAGAAGGGTCACAAAAAAAATTCTCTTATCCTTTGGGTCCTGTACAGTCCGATTTAGGGTCAGAATGATCAAAAAAATCTCCCCCCCCCCCGTACACTCAACTATCCGATT
>NW_021680685.1:193756-205586 GCF_001412515.2 Diachasma alloeum | reverse complement strand
TCCCCCCCCCCCCATACACTCAACTATCCGATTTAGGGTCAGAAGGGTCAAAAAAAAATTCCTCTCCCCTCTCGGATCGGCCACAATCAGTTTTGGGATCTGAAGGGTCGGAAAAAAAACCTCCCCCCTCGGACCTTTGCCATTTGATTTAGGGTCCAAAGGGTCTGGAAAAATCCTCTCTCCCCCCGTGGGCTTCCACAATGCGATTAAGGGTCAGAACGGTCAGAAAAATATCCCCTCCCTTTTGCATCCTCAGCAAAGAATCCAAAATTCCCCCCTCCCTATCGCACCCTCAACTATGTTATTTAAGGTCAGAAGGGTAAAAAAAAATGCCCCTCCCGTGGACTTACCACAATGCGATTATGGAGAGTCAAGGTTATTTTGGATGAGTCGGCAGATGAGTTTAGTTTTCACACATTCCTATGGGACACCCTGTAATTTTTGAACTTTTAGCGGAATATATCACTAATGTGGAGTCAGAAGGGCGTAACGTCACTCGTCGCTTCAGTTCTATGGAGTTTATGAGGCAAAAGATTTTTTTCTTTCAATCGTGATGATCTCAAAAACATAATTTTTTTAATGGATGAATCTGTGAAAAGAAAAAAAAAGAAAAAACAAAAAAACTGAGAGATAATTCGATGAGAAACAGCAATTTTTTGTCATTTTCCATAGTTCACTCACTCAAAGTATCAATAACTGCCAAACAACTACGAAAGACTAACTTCTTTTAATACGAAAATATTCGTTATTTTATCCATAATTTTTGGTAAAAATTTCAGATTTTTTTGTAAATTAGATTTTTGAGATAATCGCTATTGAAAACAAGTGGGAAATAGCTTTTGCATCGGATATAGTATTTTTTTTTCTTATAAATTAGCAATATACTTCCGAAGAGTCATTTTGCATACCGTTCTTTTTTCTCGTATATAATTCATACTTTATTTTATTTCATTAAATTGAATGTGTTTCTTGTCAACTAATCGTGTCGGATTTTCCACTTAGTTGAATCCTATTTCAGGTATTTAAAACTGATATTTCAGTTGCTCATAACAGGTTTGCATGAATCCTCCGTAATGGAAACAAATTTTCTCAATATTATTAAATATGTATCTATGCCACTCCTTTATTTAATTGATGTAAGGTCGAATTAATTCCCGTTAATAATAATTAAATCAATTTAAACCTTATTCTTCCATTTAAATGGTTAATGCAAATGTATTTTCCACAATAATGAAAAACCAACAAGCTTTCGAATACTATGAGACTAATTTCTGAAATTCTTGTATCAATCAAATGAAAGAATGATGCTCTAAATTATCATAAAATTTGAGCCGAAGTTTCGTGGCATCTGAACATCAAAAATTTACTTTTTCAAGAAATTGCTTACGGTCCTTCTTAATATTCTTTAAGTGTATTCTTGAAGAAAAATTTCATATCTCCAAAGATGGCTGGTATATTAATGATGATTTAAAATAAATTGGATCGCAAAAAACTGCAAATTTCCAAAAAATCGTATGTTTCGCAATTATCAATATTTTGTTATCATTTTTTCTCTTCAAAATATTCGCCTGATGCCCAACTTTTCAGAAAAAAATTGGTAAGGGAATCCACGGCATCGAATTTTTTGGATTTCGGATTTAGCGTGGAACTGCCCATAACGACATCATTTGTGAATCTCGTGAGAATGAATTTCCCCAGGAGATAAATAGGCCTTTTACGTCCTTTCGTTAATTGAACGGACAAAGTAACCTTTTTTTTTTTTTGATAAACATAAAAAACGTAAAAACTTAATGAAGAAAAAAATGGAAGTGAATAATTGGAATACTCATCCAATAATTTTTGTTCATATCAATACTGAAGTACAAAAGAGAAATACTGGAAAAAACGTCTGGGATGTTCCTAACACCCCACGCGAGGATAACAGAGAGAGTAAGAGGATAACAGAGTAAGAGATTGACGGATGTTGAGACGATTTCTGATTGGTGCCGCTATCGACAGGCAAACTAACCGGAAATTTCGAATGACCATTTATACTGACGTCATATTTTTTTCATATAAACGAGAAATCAGGTGATAATGTAGGCGTAGGATGAGTGAATGCATCTGTAGACGAAAAGTAATTTATTTTGGAGCATTTTTCCTCCGAATTAATTTTTTATGTACGTATGATAGTATGTGTCCGCAATCATAACCTAGAAGAGAGAACACGACGTTTACTCATTGGATCTGGTTAACTGATTAAAAATACCGGGATGTGTAGCGGATTACTGCACAAATTCTGCAGCGAAGGGTTTTAAGATGAATTATTTTCCGACTGATCCTGAGAGAAGAGCTATTTGGATTGAAAACATGAATCGTGAGGATTTTGTCCCAACTCGTCACTCTACACTGTGTGAGATATGTCATATGTTTTGATGTAATTCTTCAACGTGTTATCTAATTCTTTATATTATTCCTCATAGGTTCATTTCGAGCCTACAATGTGGGAAAAACCTCGAGTAGATGGTAAAAGCTAAGTAAACATGATGCAGTTCCTACATTATTTGGGAAACATATAAGACGTCAGAATCCAATATGCGACATGGCTTCTGAAATTCTCATACTGGTAATGTACATCTATGCACACAGAATAATTTCAAAGTAGAAAAACGTAATAATCTCCAATATTATGTTCATTGATTTCTGTCTCATAGAATATATCTTTCTTAAACTATTTTTTTAGATCTCCATTTTTTTTCAGATTCGCTTGGTATTTTAATACTTCCTGGTCTTAATGTACCTGAAATTGACGCACAGAATTGAACTACAGCAAATTGTCGCACTGGAGCTTTATTTTTTGTTCCAGTTTTTAAACATTCATGTACACATCTCCATTGGCGATGCCAAAAGCGATTTTTCGCCCTTTACTGAGGGTTTTGATAACTAGCCTATGGCGGAGCCTACCAGGTGGTTGGGCGCCGGAATGTATGGTTATACGAAATTAAGATCTTTGCCTCCCATTACCCTATCATTATTGGACTTTTGTAAATATGAATATTAATCCAAAGTTCAATTTGACATTTTGTGATATTGGAGACTTACTAGGAGATACTAGGAGACTAATTCAAGCAGGAGAGGAGGTATTATTAGCTGAACACATCCTCATCTGTGGTGTCAAAAGTTATAAACAGAATTACGTAGGAATTGTGTCAGCTTGTCGTCAATCGTCACATTGGGATAATTACCACAAAATAACTATAAAAATTCTGTTTGAGGAAAATAGGAGGAGAATAATTAGCAAATGTACTTGTCCAGCTGACTTGGGTGAAAAATGTAAACACATTTTTGCGAAACTTCTATATATTTATCGGTGAGGAAAGTCATGTGTTTTTTTTGTTTTTGATCGTTTTATCTACTTCAATACATGTGCTGATCGTCAGTCATATTCGAGTATACGCAATCTGCAGTTTAAATATTGGATTTATCTAGGGTTCGAGTTGATAGATTGGAGATGTTGAGCTGTACAGACTTGAAACAGCAATGGGGCAAGGTGAAATCAAATGCTGATTTACCCCAGAATGAGGTAGTGAATTTGGAGGAATTTTGTTGCATGAAGGTGGAGAAGGTAGAAAAAGAGAATGACCCAAACTCCCAGATTTTTTTTTGTTAATACATTGATGACAGGTACGATTGTATCTCTCTCCATTCTCGTCAATAGCTGAAATATTCCATTTTCTTGGTATCCCATTATATTTTTATAATTTGATATTCACTGTGAATTTATTTGATAGCTCATCCACAAACTGAGGCGAGAACCTTCTACCCGAGACGTCGAGGAACAAAACGCTCTTTTGACGCTGCTCTGAATAGAAGAGCTGCTTCACTTGAATCAGTTTGAGCTTTCTTGCAGGAACGTGTCCATATCCCCCTACCATTCGATGCTTCTCCTTCTCCTGCTTTGAATGACGATCTTTTTAGTTTTTACACAGAGCATGTTGAAGTAACAGAAGCTCAGGCGGTTGAAATTTGCATGGCAACAATGGGACAAGAAAATGATTTATGGAGACGACACAGACAAACAAGAATCACCGGGAGCACATGTTATGACTTTCGGACTTACGGGGAAAAGGGAAATATTGATTGGCCAAAGAAAATTAATAATCTTTTATTTTCGTCATTTAAGGGGACTCCAGCTATGCGTCACGATACCCTAACTGAACCAAAATGTCGTGAGGAATATCTTGGCGATCATTCAAATTTTCTCCCATCCTCTTCTTCAATTCTGTAACACAGATGATGACAGACGTCAACAAGGCAAACGAATGTAGACCAGTGAATGCCTTTAGTTGCTCCTCATTCCCAATAACTTCATCAACCACTGAACGATCAGTTTGTATCTCCTTGTCAACTCGTGTTTGTGGAATAACCGTTTGGACCGCAGCATCCAACTTATCGAATTGTACTTGTACCGCTATATCACGACGTGGATTACAGACTTGAACCTCTGCATCAAATTTAACGGGCTGAATATCCACTTGAACACCTGCATTACATCGAGTGGAAGCATATCCGCCGACAACACTGGCTTCTTGTGTCAACGGTGGCACACTTTCTGGGTTATCATCTGTATGTATTTCTGTAAACCAAATTGCAATTGGAAACTAACGGCGAGGGTCAAGAAGATTCCATTATTGAAAATGGTAGTCGGACAGTTTTTCCCCGGACAAAATCTCCCGGACAAAATTTCCCGGACAAAATCTCCCTGAACAAAATCTCCCCGGACAATTGCTTTTTGCGAAATTTCCCCGAAAAATTCCTTTCAACGAGTCTTCTGAAGGGTAAATTTTCCGCAAATAGCAATCCGTATGAATTTAATTCTTTTGTAATTTCATTGAGGCTAAAGACTCGATAATTTCATGTGTTCTATTGTGCGATTCAGTAATAAAAACCCCTTTAATTGAGCATTATCGTTATATTTATTTTGGCCGGATCCGGTTTCCTAATCACAAATCCCTTTTTCAGGGAGATTTTATCCGGGGAAATTCTTTTTCGGGGAGATTTTGTCCGGGGAAATTTTATCCGGGAAATTTTGTCCGGGAGATTTTGTCCGGGAAAAAACTGTCCTAGAATCAAAACATGGTATGACACCAGTTTTCAACTTCTTCCTAGGAGGTTGACAACCTTCGCGCATAGCTGAAACAGATCAAGAATATTATTGAGTTTCGTAATTTTTAGTGGCAAACACTTAAAACGATTTGAATCAACTTAGCCCCTAACTGAGGTTTTGAGAAATATTTCCGAATCTAAGAGTTACAGCGAAATTTGATTGGTGAGGACCTTTTTCGGTAGAGTGCAATGAGAACTACAAAAACGGTATTTGGAGAAATTTAACTATCTTTCTCAGATTCCGTAATATTCATCAAAATATAACCCCTTAACCCCAGTTACTTAAAACGTTTTAGGTCTTGACTACTACTCCACAATTAACATCTAATACTCATTCCTAATCAATAAATTTTCAATATAAATTATTTATAATGCTAACCTTGTTTCGTAAAGTTATCTGCAGAAAAATGCAAACTGCAAACTCATTTCTCGATCATGAGGTCTGTCGATTTTCAATACCTCCATCCACTGGTTCCGCAAGGCCGCATCAGATAGGAAATTGTTTGGCACACAGCAGACTCTTCGATCATTTTTTTTTATAAACATTTGTAGTCATTTTTATGAGTAAAATGAAGTTCGCTTTGTTTTAATATGAAGTTGGTTACAAACTAGGACGTGACGTTGGCCATTTCGCCTTAGAGTAGTTCCGAATCAGTCCGTTTTTCCGGATATAGCGCTGGAAACACTTTTGGCATCGCCAAATGAGTATCACCCCATGGGAGAGATGGCGCCACAGTCGATCGTCGGTAAAAAAGCAGTTGGACAAGAAAAGAATATTTAAAAAAATATTATTCAGGGTCGACAAAACCTTGGTTTGAGGGTTTGATGTTACGTCGTTGACCGGTCGTAACTAGGTGGTGTTACGCACACCTGGCGATCAATTTAAATATTAGTTTGATTAAATTAATTCCATTCAAAATTCGATTTTATTCTTTTATTTCTATACTATATTGCGCATTTAGGGCACGTGTTTCCTAGTAAACAATAATGCACTATTCTGAATTTCGAATACAGAGACTGATTCATTCAAGAAAGTCAAATAAACATTTAGAATTAACTTTTAGAATAAACTCAGTCTAGAATAAATACTGGGTTCAAATTTAAGATAAATATTGGACGCATGTTGATTTCTCCGGCGTCGCCATAAACATCGTAAAATTTTATGTGAAAACTTTCCGAAAAGGTCCATAACTAATTAAGAACAAGCCCGCCTTCGTGTCCTTTGTGTTTCACGTGAGAACGTAATTTCTCCTGGGCCATGTGCGTCCGAGTTAGAGTTAAGATCTTTTACCTTATAATATATTTCAAGATTTGTATCAAGTTAGTGAAGTTAATACATAGTTTACGTGCTCTCCTGAAGCACTCAGTATTGGATTTATTTCCATTACCCTGTTTCTGATTATTATTAATCATCGAATCAAGGATTAAGCAGATATTACATCGGATAATTATTGGACTTCGTTGGATGGCCCATCCGGGCTTCAATTGCGGACGTTCCTGCCAACCCTTTCGTCAAGTTCGAAATTGGCGCTGTTTGCCCTAGTGACATCTGGGCGGACATAACACTGAAACTAAGCCAGAGATTATAGGGGAGATCAGCAGGGCCAATGTAAAGTGTTCAACAGCAATATAAGTAGCGGTGGCGCATGGACTACGATGGAGCGTACGGAACTATTGGAATGGTAGGGCCCAAGTATAAATTTGTCGATAACCGGAAAGGGGTTCTCAATACGGTAGCTCCTCTATAGTTTTCCAGTGATTCTATTAAATAATTGTGCAGATTTTGTTTTTTTTTTACTATAGTAATGTTCGATTACATATATTTATTCCCCCCTGAGTGAGAAAGGAATATGTATCGCGCTCGCTCCCACTCATTGTCGTCTCCGTCGCGTTGGCACGTGCCCGTTCTCCGCCAAACTTAACGAGTGCGAGTGAGAAAGAAAATGGAGACGAAGGAGAGAGAAAGCATCCCAACTCGTTTGAACGGTTGGAACGTTTTCGTTGTTCTCCAGCGATCTACACATAATGGGATTAATTCAATAATAATAGATTAATGAATAAGATTTTTCGCAGATTATTGCGAGATTTAGATGAATGGTTTGCCTCCTTCAGTGACCATAAAAAGTTGTCTCCAATCGATGTGAACGATGTGAATGAATCAAGTATCAATTTGAATCTTTAAAAAATTAATCGAGAGTGAAAAAAAATCAGGGAATTCCACTCTGACATTTCTCTATTGTCTATATTTACCGAGAAGAAAAAAACGTTGTTCCTAGGAATCGATGTGTCTTTTTTAGGCAGCTGCATTTCTGAAATGCAATGAGCAAGCAATGTTAAAATTAAGTCATTTTGTAAAAAATTTCTAGTGACATGATCCTGAAAATCAAAGGAAAGTCTTGAATTCAGGAATGATGTCTGTAGGTTTCAGTAATATTTTCGCGGAAATTCCGGGAACACTTATTGGGAATTTTTATCGCGTTGCCGTAATACGGAAATTTCAAGGAATTTCGTCAAGGCAAATTAAAAATTTCTATAAATTTGAGTCCAATTATATGTGTACCTCCACGTGAAAAGGGTCCATTTTATCGCATCTAAATTCCGAGATATTCACGTTTTTCTCTCCACTCCATTTATCCCATTGTTAAATTGATTTTTTGATCTTTTATACGGACGTCACACGGAGAAAAATAAATCGGTAAAAGTCTTGCGATCGCAAGGAGTTTCCCGAAGATCCCTATTTTGCATGCACGAAGAACAATGAAGCTTTTTGGAATCTTGGGGAAATTCTATCCTATCCTACTCAAGTAGGAGCGGAGGAACGAATTTTCAAAAGCGCGGAGTAACTCCGAACGGTTCTCCGGCGTCAAGTGAGCGTGGAGGGGCTGCCCCGATTAGAAAATTCATTTCTCCCCCGCCCCCTAATTGCGAAGAGGGAATGAACGCAACATCTATCGATCGAGAATAATATTCTCAATAAATGAAAGGGGTTTCATTCCCTTAGTCTCTATTAGGAGAGGAGGAATGAATTTTCAAAACGCGCAGTAACTCCGAACAAGTTCTTCTCATTCAAAAATTAATTTCTCCCCTCCCTAATTGAGATGAAGGAATGAAACCAAAGTCTACAGATTGAGAATTGCATTTTTAATAAATGACATCGGTTTCATTTTGTAATCTCAGTTAGGAGCGGAGGAATGAATTATCAAAAGCGCGGAGAAACCCCGAACGGGTCTCCGACGTCGAGTGAGCTCGGAGGGACTCCCCCGATTGAAAAATTCATTTCTTCCACCCTAATTGAGATGAAGGATTGAAGCCGATGCCGATCGATCGAGAATTAAATTCTCATTAAATGACAACGATTTCATTCCTTAATCTCAAGTAGGAGCGGAGGAATGAATTTTCGAACGCGCGGAGAAATCCCGAATGGCTCTCCGGCGTTGAGTGAGTCCGCAGGGGCTCCCCTGATTGGAAGATTCATTCCCCCCCCCCTAATTGCGAAGAGGGAATTAAAGCAATATCTATCAATCGAGAATAATATTCTCAATAAATGACAGTGGTTTCATTCCCTTAGTCTCTATTAGGAGAGGAGGAATGAATTTCAAAGCGCGCAGTAACTCCGAACAAGTTCTTCTCATTCAAAAATTAATTTCTCCCCTCCCTAATTGAGATGAAGTAATAAAACCAAAGCTTATTGAGAATTACATTTTTAATAAATGACATCGGTTTCATTTCTTAATCTCAGTTAGGAACGGAGGAATGAATTTTCAAAAGCGCGGAGAAACCCCGAACGGCTTTCCGACGTCGAGTGAGCCCGGAGGAGCTCATTTTCCCGATTGGAAAATTCATTTCTCCCACCCTAATTAAGATGAAGGAATGAAACTGATGCCGATCGATAGAGAATTAAATTCTCAATAAATGACAGCGGTTTCATTACTTAATCTCAAGTAGGAGCGGAGGAATGAATTTTCAAAAGCGCGGAGAAACCCCGAACGGCTCTCCGGCGTCGAGTGAGTCCGGAGTAGTCCAATGAACGAAGGTCTAACATACGAATGTTTGCTAATCAGGCTCCATTTTTGATACAATTTGTGATTTGGGCGTATGAAACTAATAGCGGATGTTTAAGGTTCCCCCAGTTTGGGTGGGGGTTGAAAAAGCCAAAAAACTACCCCTGAAAAGCGTTTTTTCGAAATGACTCGTGAATAACGCGCTGTACGTCCAAAAACATGATATACAAAGTTGTAGAGCTCAAAATTCTACACTAAAAATGTTTGGGGCACTTTACCCCTATTCCCAACCGTTCATCCCCCAGAGCCGCGTGAAGATCAGATGGGAAACAAATATGTTTTCCATTTGAAAAATCGAAGTTAATGAATTTTTTTTTTTTTGTAATTCGGAATATCCGTGTTTTTTTTTCACTAGGTTGTTTATTTATTTAGAGCGAATTTAATATATGTTACTATTTATATCTTGATATTGAATAGATGAATTTCTTTTTTTTTTCTTCCATATTTTTTATTAGAACATTTACCACAAATTTTGTCTTGATTGTACCCGCGAATCTCCTATGGATTCAAAGTTAAACGCAATTTTCTAGCTCCAACCCCTAAATCCAGCGCCGGGAATGAGAACCTTTTGTGCGAGAGAGAAGTCTTCGTCTCGCTCCCACTCACAACAGCATTGTTGCGACCATTTGCGCATGTGCGCGCGGGCCTGTGGAACATCACGGACTGAATGCGAGAAAAAGAATCATTTGAGGTTTTTCGTCAGCCGTACGCTCTCTCTCCCTCTCACTCTCTCTCTCGCACTCTCTCCCTCTCACTCTCTCTCTCTCGGATGAAAAAAAGGCTGTTTGACGGAGAACTAAATTACCCATCAATTAACCCTCTTTCATCCCTTAATCTCTGTAAAAAATGGAAGAAACTGTCATGAAAATCACAGCGCAGTAAGAAAAATAATTGTTTTGCGGCGCACAGTGACTCCCGGGAATTAAAAATTCACCTCTCCCCTCCTAATTGAGATTAAGGGATGAAAAAAGGACAATTCGACAGAGAATTAAATTCCCGATCACTTGACCCTCTTTCATCCCTTAATCTCTGTAACAAAAAAATAGTGCGACCCTTCCGACGGGTCAGACCCACATGAATACATCCGCTACCAACCCACCCGCAATGGGAGCGAGCGCAGCGAGCGACCAACAGCCCAATCCACTAGTTCATCACTTAATATCAGTTAGGAGGGGAGAGGTGAATTTTTAATTACCGGGAGTCACTGTGCGCCGCAGAACAATTATTTTTCTTACTGCGCTGTGATTTTCATGACACTTTCTTCCATTTTTTACAGAGATTAAGGGATGAAAGAGGATTAATTGATGGGTAATTTAGTTCTCCGTCAAACAGCCTTTTTTTCATCCGCGAGAGAGAGGGAGAGAGAGCGAACGGCTGACGAAAAACCTCAAATGATTCTTTTTCTCGCATTCAGTCCGTGATGTTCCACAGGCCCGTGAGTGGGAGTAAGACGGAGACTTCTCTCTCGCACAAAAGGTTCTCATTCCTGGCGCTGGATTTAGGGGTTGGAGCTAGAAAATTGCGTTTAACTTTGAATCCACAGGAGATTCGCGGGTACGATCAAGATAAAATTTGTAGTAAATGTTCTAATAAAAAATATGGAAGAAAAAAAAAAGAAATTCATCGATTCAATGTCAAGATATAAATAGCAACATATATTAAATTCGCTCTGAATAAATAAACACCCTAGTGAAAGAAAACACTGATATTCCGAATTACACAAAAAAAAAAATTCATTAACTTCGATTTTTTAAATGGAAAACATTTTTGTTTCCCATCTGATCTTCACGCGGCTCTGGGGGATGAACGGTTGGGAATAGGGGTAAAAAGACCCAAACATTTTTTGTGTAGAATTTTGAGCTCAACAACTTTGTCTACCACGTTTTTGAACGTACGTTAAATGAATGAATAACGCGTTATTCACGAGTTATTTCGAAGAAACGGTTCTCAGGGGTAGTTTTTTGGCTTTTCCAACCCCCGCACAAACTTGGGAAACCTTAAACATCCGCCATTAGTTTCATACGCCCAAATCACAAATTGTATCAAAAATGGAGCCTGATTAGCAAACATTCGTATGTTAGACCTTCGTTCATTGGACTACTCCGGACTCACTCGACGCCGGAGAGCCGTTCGGGGTTTCTCCGCGCTTTTGAAAATTCATTCCTCCGCTCCTACTTGAGATTAAGTAATGAAACCGCTGTCATTTATTGAGAATTTAATTCTCTATTGATCGGCATCGGTTTCATTCCTTCATCTTAATTAGGATGGGAGAAATGAGTTTTCCAATCGGGAGAGCCCCTCCGGGCTCACTCGACGTCGGAAAGCCGTTCGGGGTTTCTCTGCGCTTTTGAAAATTCATTCCTCCGTTCCTAACTGAGATGAAGAAATGAAACCGATGTCATTTATTAAGAATATAATTCTGAATCGGTAAGCTTTGGTTTCATTACTTCATCTTAATGAGGGAGGGGAGAAATTAATTTTTGAATGAGAAGAACTTGTTCGGAGTTACTGCGCCCTTTGATAATTCATTCCTCCTCTCCTAATAGAGATTAAGTAATGAAACCACTGTCATTTATTGAGAATATTATTCTCGATCGATAGATATTGCTTTAATTCCCTCTTCG
>NW_021680685.1:192457-193731 GCF_001412515.2 Diachasma alloeum | reverse complement strand
CAACAACTTCCCGATATTATTATTCCTCCCATTTTGACTAAAAGAATCCTTTTCAACTCTCAATACTCTGTTTATTTATTCATGAAAAACCCGTGTCTGAGCGATTTTCAAACTTTTCTTCAGGGAATTTTCGAAAAACCACTGGAAAAATCACTGGAGTTTCAGAAAATCCTAGATAAATCACTGGAGTGATTGACTCTAGTGATATGCTGATGGTGACAATGCCAATCACGTCATTTATACAGGAGTAATACTTATCTTAGCCATTTTCAAACATTTCTCCAGGAAAATTTGGAAGAACTACTGGAGCGAATCACTCCAAAATCTNCCAATCACGTCATTTATACAGGAGAAATACTTATCTTAGCCATTTTCAAACATTTCTCCAGGAAAATTTGGAAGAACTACTGGAGCGAATCACTCCAAAATCTATTCAGGTCTAAGGTACATGAAGACCTTTCGATTGCGTCCTCCATCATCTTGATCGCGCGAGTCATTCGGGAGAAATCGTTAACGAAAATTCCGTGGCATTCAGACCTACATACGCACATACACACACACATGCAGACATGTTGTTTAGAAGTGTTTTAGACACCGAGAAACGTGGATAAATCGCAAAAAACTAATGGTTCATTTTCAGGGTGATTACAATAACTACCCGATAGATCGGGAAGTTGATAAAATAAATAAAAAATTAGAAAAAAACGGAAGAAATATCATGGTGAAAAATATATGAAAAAAATTGGAGAAAATGAAGACCTTTTCTGCATTATAATCGTTCGTTATGAGCACCTTATGAGAATGAGAAATTTTTGGTTATTTTTTTCTATTTTGAATTGTTCGTTCTGGAATAACTCGAAAACCATCAGACCAATATCAATCAAAATCTAATCCGGTCCAAGTTACATGAAGACGTATCGATTGGAGAAAAAAAAAGTTAAATCGGACCATTCGTTCACGAGAAATCGTTGAACAAAATGTTGACCACATATGTACAAAGTAACACACATACACACACATATATACACACACACACACACACACACACACACATACACACACACATTTTGTTAAAAACTATCGAGGAACATTAGAAACACCTTGAAACGTGGAGATATCATGGAAAATCGATTTTTCATTTTCGGGGGCATTACAATAACTTCCTTGCCCGGAAAGTTAAAAAAAGGCGGTTCGACGGAGAATTAAATTCTCCATTAATTAACCCTCTTTCATCCCTTAATCTCTGTAACAAAAAAATATAAACTGCCATGAAA
>NW_021680685.1:190869-192361 GCF_001412515.2 Diachasma alloeum | reverse complement strand
AAAGTCATGGGCCAGTGAGAAAAATAATAGTTTCGCGGCGCACAGTGACTCCCGGTAATTAAAAATTCACCTCTCCCCTCTTAATTGAGATTAAGGGATGAAAAAAAGGCAATTCGACGGAGAATGAAATTCTCTATGAATTAACCCTCTCTCATCCCTTAATCTTGGTACCAAAAAAATATAAACTGCCATGAAACTCAGGGGCCAGTAAGAAAAATAATTCTTCCGCAGCGCACACTGTCTTTTCACCATTCGCCCGCGAATTAAAAATTCACCTCTCCCCTCCTAATTGAGATTAAGGGATGAAAGGGCAGTTGATAAGGAATTTAATTCTCAGTCGAACTGGCTTTTTTTCATCCCTTAATCTCAATTAGGAGCGGAGAAGTGAATTTTTAATTCGTGGGCGAATGGTGAAAAGTCAGTGTGCGCGCAGAAAAAATTATTTTTCTTACTGGCCCCTGAATTTCTTAGCAGTTTTTATTTTTTTGTTACAGAGATTAACGGATGAAAGAGGGTTAATAGATGGAGAATTCAATTCTCCGTCGAATTGCCCTTTTTTCATCCTGTAATCTCAATTAAGAGGGGGGGGGGTGAAGTTTTAATTCGCGGGCGAATGGTGAAAAGTCAGTGTGCGCTGCGAAAGAATTATTTTTCTTACTGGTCCCTGAATTTCATGGCAGTTTTTATTTTTTTGTTATAGAGATTAAAGGATGAAAGAGGGTTAATTGATGGGGAATTTAATTCTCCGTCGAACTGCCTTTTTTTCATCCCATAATCTCAATTAGGAGGGGAGAGGTGAATTTTTAATTCGTGGGCGAAAGGTGAAAACACTCCAATCGGGAGAGCCCCTCCGGGCTCACTCGACGTCGGAAAGCCGTTCGGGGTTTCTCCGCGCTTTTGAAAATTCATTCCTCCGTTCCTAACTGAGATTAAGAAATAAAACTGATGTCATTTATTAAAAATATAATTCTCAATCGGTAAGCTTTGGTTTCATTACTTCATCTCAATTAGGGAGGGGAGAAATTAATTTTTTAATGAGAAGAACTTGTTCGGAGTTACTGCGCGCTTTAAAAATTCATTCCTCATCTCCTAATAGAGATTAAGAAATGAAACCACTGTCATTTATTGAGAATATTATTCTCGATCGATAGATGTTGCTTTAATTCCCTCTTCGCAGTTAGGGGGGAGGGAGAAATGAATCTTCCAATCAGGGGAGCCCCTCCGGGCTCAGTCGACGCCGGAGAGCCATTCGGGATTTCTCCGCGCGTTCGAAAATTCATTCCTCCGCTCCTACTTGAGATTAAGGAATGAAATCGTTGTCATTTATTGAGAATTTAATTCTCGACCGATCGGCATCGGGTTCAATCCTTCATCTCAATTCGGGTGGAAGAAATGAATTTTACAATCGGGGGAGTCCCTCCGAGCTCACTCGACGTCGGAGAGTCGTTCGGGGTTTCTCCGCGCTTTTGAAAATTCATTCCTCCGCTCCTAA
>NW_021680685.1:190438-190685 GCF_001412515.2 Diachasma alloeum | reverse complement strand
GGGGAAATGAATTTTCTAATCGGGGGAGCCCCTCCGTGCTCACTCGACGCCGGAGAACCGTTCGAGGTTACTCCGCGCTTTTGAAAATTCATTCCTCCACTCCTACTTGAGTAGGATAGGTTAGAATTTCCCGAAGATTGCAAAAAGCTTCATTGTTCTTCGTGCATGAAAAATGGAAATCTTCGGGAAACTCCTTGCGATCGCAAGACTTTTACCGATTTATTTTTCTCCGTGTGACGTCCGTATA
>NW_021680685.1:190108-190315 GCF_001412515.2 Diachasma alloeum | reverse complement strand
CTTGCGATCGCAAGACTTTTATCGATTTATTTTTCTCCGTGTGACGTCCGTATAAAAGATAAAAAAATCAATTTAACAATGGAATAAATGGAGTGGAGAGAAAAACGTGAATATCTCGGAAATTAGATGCGATAAAATGGGCCCTTTTCACCTGGACGTACACATATAATTGGACTGAAATTTATAGAAATATTCAATTTGCAATGA
>NW_021680685.1:177761-189762 GCF_001412515.2 Diachasma alloeum | reverse complement strand
ATGGTCACTGAAGGAGGCAAACCATTCATCTAAATCTCGCAATAATCTGCGAAAAATCTTATTCATTAATCTATTACTATTGAATTAATCCGATAATATGTAGATCGCTGAAGAACAACGAAAACGTTCCAACCCGTTCAAACGAGTTAGAATGTTTTCTCTCTCCTTCTTCTCCATTTTCTTTCTCACTCGCGCTCGTTAAGTTTGGCGGAGGACGGGCACGTGCCAACGTGACGGAGACGACAATGAGTGGGAGCGAGCGCGATACATATTCCTTTCTCACTCAGGGGGGGAATAAATATATATAATCGAACATTACTATAGTAAAAAAAAACAAAATCTGCACAATTATTCAATAGAATCACTGGAAAACTATAGAGTTTTCCAGCGACAGCGCTGGGATTTTCTATGAATTTTTTGACCTACGTGTCAATAATAAATATGTCGAGAAAAAGGAAAACATTTTTAGATCATTAGATTCTGCATTCATTATACTATTGATTATAATATGTTCGATTTTACATTCCTGACAATTATTACAAAATGCGAGGAGCTACCGTATTGAGAACCCCTTTCCGGTTATCGACAAATTTATGCTCGGGCCGTACCATACCAACAGTTCCGTACGCTCCATCGTAGTCCATACGCCACCGCAACGAATTTTGCTGTTGAACTCTTTACATTGGCCCTGCTCATCTCCCCTATAATCTCTGGTTGAACACTTTGCATTGGCCCTGCTGATCTCCCCTATAGGGCCCGTTTCACAATCGACTTAGTAGCAGTAGCAGTACTGTAACCCTCCTATCTAATTCGCTTTACTGCAGCTACAGTAGTTGATTCCGAAACGCACCCATAATCTCTGGCAGCTCGCCCAGCCTTCAGATTCGACCGTGGCGCCATCCCTCCATTGGGGTCATACTATTTTTGGCTTGCGGTCACTTGAACCCCGAGATCTGAGCCTCTACTTTAGTCAATCCTCTTTGGCTATGACAGTGCTCTCTTTTTTAGATAAAAAAAAACTAAGGAAAGGAATATTCGCATAACCTACAATTCCCAGTGGAATGCTTTCACCATTCATAGCAGTATACTTTACTTTGAACATAAAAACAATTGGCCCAGTACAAATTAGCCCAACGACAAAGATCATACGCCTGCTTAACCTGTCTAATTTAGTAACCGCGGTCCTAAACAGCCGGAGCCATTAATCATCAAATAATAATACTACAATTTGATCGCCGCAATTAGTTTTCGTTGCTCCATGATGGATGAGGAGGCTAGGATCATATGGTGCGGTAATTTAAGCAGTAGATGCAATGAAGAAATACTTTATGAATTATTTTTACAGGTGAGTAAAAAAACAAGGTTTTTTTTCTGGCAATCATAGTGAATTCTTACGGTAAATTAGATTCAAACCGGCTAACATCACCAGTGGACCCTGGTGGAAAAAACTCCTTAAATCCTATTGGAAGAAAAAAGGGTAATTGGAAATAATGACGTTATTGCCGTTGACTCATTATTTCCGATTCAGGTTAGTAGCGCATTGCTGACACGTATGGAAAAATCCGATAGGAAAACCTAGCGAATTAGCTAGAATTCTATTGGGATTCTGGAGAAAGAAATTCAAAATCTATTGACTTTTCCGTATGAAATAAGCAATAGAATCAGCGCAAAAAACTAATAGAATTTTGCAATAGAATTCCAATAGAAATCCCATAGAAATCCGATAGATTTTCTCAAAAATCATTATGGCTATGTCATTCCAAGAATCGTCAAAAACAACAGAAATCCGAGGACTAAAATAAGCCATTTTCCTCCTGTCATTTGGGGAGGAAAATCGAACTTTGCCGTGCAGATATGTCGAAATAGTACATTACATGCCCGAGCCTTGGAAAACAGATCACCGTCCCTCACGTGCAAGATTGTCTTTCGAGCCGAAGGCGAGGATGACAAGCACGTGGGGGACGTTGATCTGTTTTCCAAGGCTCAGGCATGTAATGTATTAATTTCGTGTCGAGGGACCTGAAAAACGCTAATTTCGTGGCGCGCAGCGCCACTGGATGCGATCTACTATCCTTTTCAAAAGTGTAATTCGCCAACTTTGTAGACTTGTACCTTCACGAAAAAAAATCGCGATTTTTGTATACCGTGTAAATTAATTGACTTTGACCGAGTCCCAGGACCTCAATTTTTTTTCCAAAATATCCCAATTTTTTACATAATAGCCCACTTGATGAAGAATGGAATGGTTAAACAAAAATTCAATTTTTTGAATAATTATTGGTTTTCTTAAATACAAATATCTCACGTGGCTATCTCCAATAAGAAATAGTTAATTGGAATGGGAAAAATTGCAATTTACGGACAATGGAATATTTTATACTTTGTGTAAATATTCGTAACAATCGACCCTCTGAAATATTTCTAATAATAGGGAACTAGCGTAGAGTCCACTTTTCGAATATTTTTAAATGAATAGAGTCGTAGTCTATGAACCATTCCAGAGTAAAAAGTTTTCCGAAAGGTGATCTGGATACTTTGTAATAACTGATTAAAAATCCATCAATTTTGAACACATTTTTTGGGGCTATAACGTCAACTCACCGGAATCAAATTCCGCTGGCGACTATTTAGCAGCACTATTGAGTTATTCTAGCCCCTCAAAGTGCGAGACGTTCAACCAAAACAAATCGAGGAGGTTATGTCTAAAACAATTATTAAAAGTGGATAAAATAACATATTTGCACTAACAAATGAAGTTTGAGCTGAAAAATGATTTTCAAACGGCAAGCTCGGGGAATTTACCAACGGTAGACGTGACTATGTTGATAGATTTTATGGGTTTAAATCTATGTCAAAGTGTCGAAAGTCGTGGTCGTATAATTTTCACTGTTGTATTTTTACATCCTGGTACAAAACAGTATTTATAGGGAACTTTCATCACTCGGTCCGATTTTTCAGACATTTTGGAGCCAAATACATGTACAGAGTGTTTTTCTAGATTTCAGCAGCTGTACTGAACAGCTTTACGGCGCCACACGAAAATTTTGGCCTCCGGTGAGTTGACGTCACAGGTCTTATTAGAATGTTTAAAGAATGCAATTTTTAAAAGCAAATAAATAATTATTACACTATTTTCAATGTGTTTCCTTATCAAATATGGGTTCTTGGAGGCATATATTTGGCGAAAAGAAAATTAAAAAAAATGCAAATTCCCTATTGTTGACATTTTCCGGAAAAGATATTATTACTCTAACCCCATCCCTTTACCATTTTACGATAATGTTTCCTCTCGGATCCGGAAAATCCTTTCCATATTGTACACTTTGCTACCTTCTTCAGGGCCAGCGAAGGCAACCCTGGTGCTTTGAGAAAAATATTTATAACTCATTGATTTTTTAAAAAATTGATAACTAGTATTAATTTTCAACTACTATTTATAAACTTCATGATTCATTTATTTTTCTCTTTGACTCGCAGAAAATGTTTTATTTCCGACAAAGACAGTTCCGTAGTTTGATGGTCGCCACACCGACCCCCGAAACCTACTCAATGACAGGCCACCTGTCCCTGAAAGAGGTAGAAGAGTGCACATTACACATTCTTACAAAATTTTCGAGATATTCGTGTTTTTATAATCTTTTCAACTCTGAGCTGATTTGACATTCCACAAAACACTTCGAAGTTGGAAAAAGAATTCAAAGTTTTAGGCAGAAGTTAATACTATCAGGGACTGAAAGTGCGCTCCCGCTCCCGCTCCACTTTTTGGCCAAAGAGTGCTCTTTCAATGAGCGCTCTTTCAAAGAGTGAAAAGAAGAGCGAAATGTCGGGAGCGCTCTTGCAAAGAGTGAAAAGAAGAGTGAAATGTCGGGATCGCTCTTGCGAAGAGCAAAAGTGGGAGCGAAATGGTGCAAGAGCGCTCCCATCATTTCGCTTTCCATACATTTTTTTTTATTATGCAATACACTTTTTAATTTGCAATTTATCGAGACCTAATTTTTTTCTTTTCACCAAAATCATTTGTTGGAAAAAACAAACATACACGATGCCCCAATTGGGGAAAAATGAATGTTAGAGTACATATTTGCCGTTATTTGTGTTCATTATTCAGTGAGATGTTGACTCTTAGTTGCCAAACAATTTTTGTTATCAACAAAAGTGGTAAGTGTTATTTCATTCGAAATTATATAATTAAAAAAATATGCATTTATCGGAAAATATGAGAATCACTATATGAGACTTTCTGAGGGGACTTATTGCAGAAAAATGGACAAAGCGAACAGAGATTGATAACTATTCACTTCGTTCTAAGAACATATTAGTCTGTTTGGAAAGGAAATGATTAAGCGTTGTGATGATTTAGAAAACATTTAGTCTATAGAATATATTTTCCGTGACTTTCCATCATTTTTTCGTTTATCGTTGCCGATTATTTTTCCAACAAATACTTTTTGAATGAAAATAGTATATTGTGCACCTAGGGCGGAAAGTCATGTTTTCCCGCCCGGGGTGCACATACGATTTTTCCGTACATGTGCGAAGGGAAGTTGGTATTTTGCTTCCTAAGGAGCGGGAGGAAAGCGAGTACTTTCCCCCCGAGGGTGGATAGTTGCTCCCGAGGGTAGAAAGTACTGACTTTCCGCCCTTGGGCGGAAAGTAATCAGTACTTTCTGCCCAAGGGAGCTACTTTCCACCTTAGGGCGGAAAGTGCTCACTTTCCTCCCGCTCATCAGGGAGGAAAGTAACAACTTTTCGTGCAGGTGTGGGGAAAATGTTATTTACGGTTCTGTCAAAGGTTCATAACTAAGGACGTCTGTATTTTATGGGAAAATGCTGGAATAGTTTTCCAATGGGAAGAGGCGAATTGTCTTGGAAAATGACATCGATTTCAGAAAAATGAATAATTGCTGATATTTTATTCTCAACAAATTATATTTAATTGTTTTCAACAATGGTACAGGCACCCTAAAAATTTAGAAAAAATATATTCAATAGACTATGATTGGATCGACTTCCGCTAATTGTTTTTTTTTTCATTTTGGGACTAAGTTTCAGTCAGTGTCACCTCTGCCCAATTGTTGAACAATTGAATATTTCCGAAACGTACCGGCAAAATGAAACAAAACGAAAAAAATAAAGCTCATTTGAATTATAGTCTATAAGATATATTCTTTTAGGATTTTTTTTGTATGATGATCAATTTTTCCGAACTGGATTCCGTTTTCTTTTATAATATGCCTTTTTCCCTCAAAGGACTATTCTTGCATTTATTTACTAAAATGCATGTTTCTCAAGTTATGAAATTTGGGGAATGGTAATCATCTTTTTGATTGATTAATGAATGATTGTTGAAGTACTGATCAGGAACGACGAGCAAAAAAATCACTGAAAATCAAGTAAACACAATTCCACCATGGATTTTTTGCACGACTTTCTAAACAGGTATCATGTTATTTTTCAACCAAATGATTGGTTAATAAGAAAAAACCGTAAAAAAAAACAAGCCGGCCGCCGTAGCATGCGACTGGTTGAATGCGGCTGGGTTGGATGCGTTCGGTGAATGTTTCAATGGGTTAATTTTTTCTTCTGTTTCTACCAATGCGATTGGTAGTAAGCTTCCGAATGGGATTTATAAAAATTCAATATTCATTTTTATCTTCAAATCATTGTATACTAGGAACTAGTGGACCGATCGAGCTGAAATTTCTCACGGAACCCACCTTTCGGCATATTAGAGTACCCACAAACAAATTTCAAATTTAAAAAATGGAAAAATCGCAATATCTCAATAACTTTGTATCGGAGTGTATGTATATTTCAATTGCACTCAATAGAAGATAGCGTCACGAGTCTTTTGAAAAAAAAAATAATGAAATTGGTTGGGTAGTTTTTGAGATATTCAATTAGACAGTTTTACCGAAAAACATGAATATCTCCGGAACTAGCGGACCGATTGCGCCCAGTCACAATACCAGCCTGTGATATGATCAGAGCTACAATTGAAATGCCAGGTTGAAGTCTCTATCTCGATTATTTGTTGAGTTATTGCGCAAACAACAATTGCAAGGAAAAAAAAAAGAAAAATGCGATTACTGTCAAACTCAGCACAGTGAGGCATATACACACTGATCTCATTAGATGGAGATTTTCGTGATGAATATTTCTTTCGCAGGTCGAATTGAAATCGGTTTTGTAGTTTTCATGACATTTGCAAAAAACGAATTTTAACCGATCTGGACCGATCGGGCTCATCCGGTGTCCAGAAGTGTATCTCAACAAGACCATTCATGCGTCAAAATATGAAACTTTTAGCGATTATTTTATTCGTTTTTTTTTGTGCGAATTTATGAAAATAAAAACGAACACACACATGCAAACGCACAGACTGACATTTTCCATCATTTCCAGGCAAAATTGGAGATTCATGAAATTCGGTGTTCACAAGGCTTCCATTCGGAAGCAAAAAAACAAATTTTTTTCTTCTCCATAATTTAAGGCATGTCTGGAACACTTCTATAACATATTCAATTATCGTTGAAAACGAAAAAAGTCAATTGAAATAGTATGGAACGCTCCATAAACGACATACATATACAGGCATGTATACCATTCCATTTCTCCTATAAAGTGAATAAAAATTAAAAGAAAACCTGGTATACTCTTCAAAAGGGCGACGCCTTTCTTAAATTTTTTTAAAAATTCATCCTGACTCAAGACAAAACGCTAATTTCATATTACTGGCACCATTAATTTTAGATAATAACGTAAAGAGCCCTTTTTTGCTAGGAAAAGACCATTTGTCATGCAAAAAAAAATCTGGTCGGCAAAATTCCATATTCAATTTTTTCCAGAAACACTTGATTTGCGATAATTTTTTCGTGTTATCACAGTTGGTTGTTGGAGAATTATTTATTGTCATTAAAAAGAAGTAGTAATTGTCAGTTCATTTGAAATAATATATCTCTGAGAATGTGCGTTTGACAGGAAAAAGGCAAGGATATCATTTTGTTCGGAAAAAAAATCTAGTTGCTCAGTAGCTTTTCACTTTTTTTTTATTTTCTCAATAATGATGCAGTGACATATAAATTTTGAAAACAAAAAAATATGTTACAGACTAATGTTTGACTTCCACTAATCTTTCCGTTGGATTTCGACAATCAGTTTCAATTATTTGATAACAATTTGTAACTGTGGCAATCCAATTCGATTACACCTCAGCCAGTGATTAAACAATTAATTATTCTAGATTATTACTGGCGAAATTAACGGAGATATAGTGGAGGTCGGTTGAATTACAATCGGTAATATAAATTTCTTGCAAAATTCTCATGATTTGAAACAAAGACTAATTTATTTATAGAAAGAAGTGGATGGTCATCAATTTTTTTAGACATAATTTAATTATCTAGAACAATCCGCAGATTCCTGTCACAAAACTATTTTTCTATTTGTTCCATAAAATGCATATTTTCTGAGTTATGAAAGTGAAAAAAAACAGTCATTACCAATTTTGTATTAACTCAATCGTTGCTGACAAACCAACTGAAAAAATTATTAAAAGCCAAGGAACATTTGTTCCCTAACATATGTTGCTTTCTAAATGTTCACAGAGGAAAATGATTCTCTTTTACAAAAATAATTTGATGATAAAAAAAAGTGAAATGTCACCAGTCTTTCATCTCACTCGGATTTTTTCCCTAAAATAGGTCATATTCAATAAAAAAAACTATTCTAGACTTTTTACTACGAAATACATATTGTCTGGGTTATAAAATTTGGAATAGAATGATAATTCGCACTTTTTCTATGAGAACAAAAAAAAATCATTGTTAACAACGGACAGTTAAAGGCCTTAAGAAAATTTCTTATGCACGGGAAATAGGTATTATGACATGTATAGTTTATGAAATTTCAACACTGGGTATCCCGTAGTTCTTTAACCAAACCAAATTGTTTATGGAAAAACAATATAAATAAGGACTTTTTCAACACTGGATTTTTTTTTATATAGATCCATGTTTTGTCAATAAAAAGGTGCTCCTAAAGTTATTAGATACAATGCATATTTCCACGGATATGGAATTATTTGAACAGTGCCTCTTCCGCAACTTCAAACTGTTATTTCACGGAAAAAAATGAAAAAGGTTTATTTTTTATTTTTTACAGTTGAAAAAGCATGTATTATTTATTAAAAGTAGAAAAAAATTCTATATTATTGTATTAATAAACGCACTCGAATTCTATTTTCATTTTCATTCTTGGCAAAAGAGCGCTCCCGAAGAGCGCTCTTTCTAAAAGAGTGCTCTCGACATTTCACTCTTCTTTTCACTCTGTGAAAGAGCGCTCCCGACATTTCACTCTTCTTTTCGCTCTTTGCAAGAGCGCTCCCAACATTTCACTCTCATTTTCACTCTTTGAAAGAGCACTCTTCGGGAGCGGAGCGCAAGAGCGGCAGTTTCACTCCGCTCTTTAGTTTCGCTCTCAGTCCCTGAATACTATTGAGTCACACTAGTGTATAAAATTTTAGGCTGATCGTTTCAATAGAGTTCGGTAGTTCATCGGACCATAGTTTTGACTCATGAAACTCATGAAACATCATCATTTTATCAATGTTTTTTGAATCTGTATGACTCAAGTAGTCATCTACTATAAAATTATGTTCTTTTTGCTTCCGAATGGAAGGCTTGTTTTTGACTGATTTTTCGATTTCTAATTTTGATTGCAAATGGTCTAGAATGTTATGAAACGTGAAGAAATGATGTTTTACGGTTATGTCTTTTGACGGCGCTAACCAACGTGAACCTCAAAACTTAACATATAAACCGTAGACTTATCTATAACTCGATGCGAAACTCAAAAAAGCCGGAGTGTTGTCACCTTCGGCCTCTGCTCATCGATGTCCCCGTGAAAATTCTCGAAAACCGAATAAACAAAACAAACGGAAAAATGAGAAAATGTTGTCGGGCGCCAGCTGACTTTTGTTCCAGCGGTATCAACGAACCGCATTAAAGAGAACCATACGAAAAACTTAGCCATAATTGGGGAAATCAAGGGAGTGGTTGCGGAATTAGCTCGACTAGCTCGGAGGTATTCGGAGAGCGGGGTAGGAACGGTCGCTCGGTCTTAGGAAGGATGTCGCGAATTCAACAAAATATACAGAAAAATCACGAGGAAGAATCAGAAAATTAATTAAGTAGATAAGAGAATTACTTTAAATTTATTCCGTAATTGATTCAATTTCTCAATAATATTTCAACTCAAATAGAATTTCTATTCTTCATAAATAAAATAAATCAATTTTAATTAAATTCAACCAAATTAAATTCAATTAAATTCCTGAGAGTGAGAGTACGTGAATTGACCTTGCGAGAGAGGTTATCGCGAAGGGAAATGGGGGGTCTGAAGAATTCAAGCCAACGATCTCTCCGCATCGTCCAGAAACTGGAGTGCTGGAGGATCTGAAGGCTATGTTAATGCGATGATCTCGGCGAATCTCCTAAGAATAATAAATGATAATTAATGGGCGAGGGACTCGAGTGTGTAAATGTCACTTAAGAGTGGCATTTTGCCCCATAGTCGAGTCCGTCCTCCATCAAGAGCGTTGTGGCGTCACAGGAAAATTCCTGGAGCTCGCGAGCTTCAATGTGGTGATGTTCGGGGTCTCGTCCTCCGAGAAACCTTAAATTAATAAATTAAAACCTTGGGGGAACTTTACTGAGCTAGAAGAGCACTTATTTGAGGCTTCAATTCGCTCTAGAAAGAGAATAAACCGCCCTAAAATTCGAAATAAATCAGAAAAATAACTGAAACTAAAAGGTAACAAAAACTTTAATATTACTTCAACCGGAGATTTTACTTTTTACTCGTTTGTAATGTGTATCGAAACGTGAATTTAATTATTTATTGAAATTGAACGTCGTTTTTCCCACGAGGTCCTTCCTGATGTTCTTGGAGACCGGTTTCCGCGAGCTGGAGCTACAAGAGAAGGGGTTCGGGAGCTAAAACCAGCGTTCGGGAGTAATCATTACTTTTGTAATATTTTTAGCTCTAATTACAATTACACCGCCAATTTTTTAATTGAAATTCTTCATTTTTTGATTACTTTATTAATCTGTAATTGAAATTGAAAATTCAGTGATAACCAAGTAATCGTCAATTGCAATGAAACGAATTACCATTCATTAGGTAACCAATAATCAGAAACCCAAAAATTTTCACTACTTCATCAATCATCAATATGAATTAGCATACTATTCAAATTTCCATTAATCATTAATGACGATGAGAGATTCATCAATCAGTAAATAATGAGAAATTGTGAATAAGGATTGTTCAATTTTTTATTATTCATCAATTTGAATGAGGAATTTATCGATTATTCCGACTATCTTCCATTGAATTAATATCAAATGATTATTCAGTAATTTTTTCATTCGAAGATAGAATTATTCATTTATAGAATTATTTGTCAATCGTGTTTGAAAAAATTCGATTACTCAATCAATGCTCAACTTCAACTTTCAATTACTCAATTGCTCACCGAATGATTATTCAAAATATTTAATTTTTTTATTGTCGATTTATTTTTTAATTAGATGTTACAATTATTTATTTCTAAATTTTAGAAAAAAATCTTTCAAAATTAATCAAACCGACGATTAATTTGATACCAAAATACACTTAATTTTAGAAAAAATATTTTCTAAAACCTAGAAATTTTTTTTAGTTTTTGAGGGGGGATTGTACAAAGAGGAGGTTTCATGTAAGGGAAGATTATTCATGGGGGTAGTGATATCCCGGGGGGTCTTATAGTCGAGGGGATTTTATTGAATGGGGGTTTTCTCAATGGGTAGAGGGTTTTACATAAGGCTAGGTGCGGGGCATGAAAAGGGTGGATTTATGTCAGGGGTCATATATATTATTTACTGGAAAAATGGGGGGGGGAGAGAGGGGCATTGTGTATAGAAAATTTGTGGGGGGCGGCAAGGCGGCGAGGGAGTGGGGGGCATTGAGAATTAACAACCCAAAAATTGAATCGTTCAGTTTTTCAAACATATCTCCGAAACTAAGGGAGACAGCAAATTTTGACTGAAAATTTGGGGGCGGAAGGGGGGTTCAGAATGCACAATGAAAAGATTGAGTTGGTGAGTTTTTTAAAAATATCTCCTAAAATAAGGGAGATAGCGAATTTTTACTGAAAATTTGGGGTGGGGGCAGGGGGGGAGGTTGAGAATGCACAATGAAGAGATTGAGTCGGTGAGTTTTTCAAAAATATCTCTTAAACTAAGGGAGATAGCGAATTTTACTGAAAATTTGGGGGGGCAGGGGGGGTTGTGAATGCACAATGAAAAGATTGAGTCGGTGAGTTTTCCAGAAATATCGCCTAAACTAAGGGAGATAGCAAATTTTGACTGAAAATTTGGGCGAGGGGGGGGTAGGGGGCTTGAGAATGCACAATGAAAAGGTTAAGTCGGTGAGTTTTTCAGAAATATCTCCTAACCTAAGGGAGATAGCGAATTTTTACTGAAAATTTGGGGGGGGTGGGCATGGGGGGTTGAGAATGCACAATGAAAAGATTGAGTCGGTGACTTTTTCAGGAATATCTTCTAAAGTAAGAGAGATAGCGAATTTTGACTGAAAATTTGGTGGGNGGGGGGGGGGGGGGGGGGGGGGGGGGGGGGGGGGGGGGGGGGGGGGTTGTGAATGCACACTGAAAAGAATGAGTTGGTGAGTTTTTCAAAAATATCTCCTAAACTAAGGGAGATAGCGAATTTCTACTGAAAATTTTAAGACCTCGTCCGTACATGTGTCGGTACGTATGTAACAAAGTTTTGCTTCAATTGTTCACTAATGGATGGATGGAATTGAATCTTTTCTTAAAATGTAGGTATTGTTGAGAACTTTCAATCGCCATTAATAACTATTTAATTCATCGATTAAGTTTTTCGATTTTCATTTTTTTTTTGAAAATCGGTTGTACATCGAGAATTCACTCAAACTTTCC
>NW_021680685.1:91413-177714 GCF_001412515.2 Diachasma alloeum | reverse complement strand
CCCCCCCCCCCCCGTATTTTTTCAGTAAAAATTCGCTATCTCCTTTAGTTTTGGTGATATTTTTGAACAACTCACCGACTAATTTTTTTTGGTTGTGAATTCTCAATTCACACCCCTCTCCGCCAATTTTCAATAAATATTCGCCATTTCCCTTAGTTTCGGAGATATTTTTGAAAAACTCACTGACTCAATCATTTTGGTTTTGGATTCTCAAAGCACAATCCCTCCCCTCAAATTTGCAGTAAAAATTCGCCATCTCCCTCAGTTTTGGAGATATTTTCGAAAAACTTGCCGACTAAATTGTTTTGGTTGTGGATTCTCAATACACAACTCACTCTACCCCCCCCCCTCGCCAAATTTTCAGTAAAAATTCGCTATTTCCCTTAGTTTCGGAAATATCTTTAAAAAAATCACCGACTCAATTTTTTTGGTTGTGGATTTTCAAAGCGCAACCTCTCCCCCTCCACCAAATTTTCAGTGAAAATTCGTTATCTCCCTTAGCTTCGGAGATATCTTTGAAAAATTCACCGACTCTATTTTTTGATTTTGGATTCTTAAAGCGCTACCCCTCCCCCGCAATTTTGAGTAAAAATTCGCTTTCTCCCTTAGTTTCCGAGATATCTGTAAAAAAATCACCGATTCAACTCCTTTGGTTGTGAATTGTCAATGCACATTTCCCCCCCTCTGTCCCGTTTTGCAAAATCCCTTCTCGCCAATTTCCGGTTTCGATTTTCAGGAATTTAGTAACTTCGAAATCAACATTTATAATTTGTCATTACCTGTGTAATTACATAATTGATAGGTTTCATTGATGATTACTCGAGAAATTGAATAATTCAACATTTTGATTAATCGTTGAACAATCAACAATTGAAGAATAATCAGTAACACTGATTAATGACTGAATTGGATAACTTCGAATTTGAGTTGATGATTGAATCAGTAACAGAAAATGGTCGCATAATCATTACTCATTTCTCAAGTAAATTTGTATTATTAAAACTCAATT
The DNA here is from genome assembly GCF_001412515.2 of Diachasma alloeum. NCBI lineage: Eukaryota > Metazoa > Arthropoda > Insecta > Hymenoptera > Braconidae > Diachasma > Diachasma alloeum. The sequence goes on along the minus strand of NW_021680685.1, from coordinate 176,705 downwards.
ACCGATTATCCAAAAAAGTGAAAAATTCATATTTCATTCGAACTGCCAAGCAAGTAATAAAAAATGGTTGAATATAAAATACCGATCAAAAAATAATAGTCAATTCTATATTTACATTTATAATTACTGAAATAATTTGGAATTTTTAATGACGATTACTCAATGACAATGTAATGGATATTCACAGCGATTCAGTTATTGATTACTTATGTAATCTGTCATAAGTGCGTTGAGTTATTCATTTTCCAATTAGTAGAAAAATTTCACATTCAATTACTTGAGTGACTGAGTAATAGAGTAATGGTAATTTCAAATTACAATTGTTTCGAACCCTGTGGCTGACAGCTGTGAGCGCCGCCATCTTGGAAGTACATTGCGGTCCAGGGAGAGGGATCCAAGCATTACGGCGGCTATCAGACCTGTCAACTTATCGTATTTATCCTTCTCACACCACCCTCAACTTGTTCCATAACACTTTCGTGGTGTTAAGGATTTGGTGGTGACCACTTTTGAGCTTCAGAATTCACCAAATGACGAGAATTTATGGAGCTCAGATTTGGCCGCATTTCGATAGTTTTTTTACCCTCGTGCCCTCTTAAATTTCACTTTTCCTCAATATCACAAAAAATACTGCACCGATTCTAAAATTTTCTTTTCAAAATACTCGTCTCGATGGCCTCTATCTAAATATATTCTATATAATATATATTCTTAGAATATATACTCTCTATATTCTAAGTCCCTCAGAATATATAGACTCTTTAATACTGTGACCTTTTCCTTAATTTATGTTAGTAATAATGTGGATGAAATGAGGATCTGGGAAATTAAAGAAAGAGGACAAATAAGGGATATTCTAAGAAAATCAACTGTATTTCCTTTAATTACAAATTAGATCGTCAAGAGACGTTAATGATGCCTTTTCATGAGATCTAGGGGAGTGGGGGAGGCCAGGCAACTTTTGTTGCCTGGGAAAACAAAAGGGAAGAAGCTAGTCGTGTCTAGGGAATTGTAAATAAGATCAATGAAATCATAATTAATCCGATTGAACACTAAGGGGAATATTCAAAATAAAGTGTAGGCCCACCGTTGGGGGTAAATATTTGGGGAACACGGGAATAATGGGAAAATGAGAAGATAACTCGTACTCACGACCACGGGGGTGCAACTCGGGGACTTCCGGGCGGCACAACAAAATCCTCAATAATTCCAGAGGGTTTTTCTCCAGGGTTTGAGCCTCCGCTCCAACTGGACGACTCCTGGATTCCAATTCCAGTGGCTGAGAGGTGCACTAGGATGCACGCAATTTTCCCCGTTTATTAATACTTCTCCAAATACAAAATTACCGAGCTTCTCGGGGAATACTTTTCGGGGCACGTGGGAACACTCGAGGCGGCTGTGTTACGAGTGACTCCTTTCTTCTCTTCTTCCTCTTCTCGTTCGTCGCGCTTTCTTCACATTTCTCCGTATTCCTCCGTTTCCTTCATTCGTCAGATTTCGTACTTGATCGTCACCTGAGTTAGATCTCTTCGGGGGGCCAGGGGATATTACACAGGAGCGTAGTCACCTGGGCTGCTGATGATGCGTGTTTTTGAGGGGTGTCTGTGGGTATTCTTCCAGGGGGTACATGTTTTGGTCAGTCAAGGTCATGGACCGGGTCATTGACTTCTTTCGGGTGGTCTCGTCTGTTTCCCGGGGGAAAGGTAAGGGGGAGGGGGGCGAGGGGAAATATTGGGGAGATAAGGTGGCCAACGGTGGCGGGAATCTAATATTAGGGGGCTGCGTGTGTTGGGGAAAAAATATGAAGCAAAAATAATGAAAAATAAATAAATGCGTTTCGTCACAATACATAGTTTAGAGATATTTCTGTTTTTTATAAAAAATCTTTTACGCACGACAACTTGGAAAAAACCAGCAGTTGACCGCTCCTATATTGCAGAAGGCATGTGACTGTTACTGTTGAAAATCATCCTTCAGTCGGGCTAAATGTCGAATTTTGCTCGCTCGGAAACCTTCGGGCATCGACGAACACGCACGAGGACGATCGTGCGTGTCGTATCTTTAGTGAAGGCAGGTGTGTAAGTCTCAACGATGTGTTTAGCGGAGATGAGCTCAGTGAGTCGGCCCGATGTTCTCAACGCTGCTATCGGAGTAGTTTGGTATGAGGTTACTTTCTTCTATCCCTCATGCGTGAATATCGCTGCGAACCTAGCGGGTGAGGTTTCCATCCGCGTTAGCCCGAGTGGTCGAGATGCGATGTAGGTGCGATGAGACTGCGGGGGAGGTTATCATCCTCGTTGGCCCGTGCCGCGCGTGCGGTGTCCATTCTCGCTGTGTATGCCTCGTACCAGCGGAGTACTCGATGAATCTTGGTGGTAGAGGTGAAAGCTGCCTGTGTGGTGTGTGGACTATTTGTAAGAACAGGGTAGCAAAGTCGAAATGTTGACATCCGATGCACTCCCCATTTGTATCGCATATGTTGAACGGGAGAAATTCTACCGTTGACACGGCGCGATTCAGACAATCACAAAATAATTGAAAGGAAATTATTACCAACGGAGATTAAATGCTAGATCATTTCCAACAGTGGTTGCCCTCTGAAGAAAGTCGTTAGAAGTCTTTATTGTAGCACTAACACAGCACAACGTTCATTGGGTGCTCCACAATGTGTTAGCGGGTGCGAGAGGGACAACACTACACTCGGTACATGTGCACTGGGCGGCGGTAGTTAGCGAGGCTGGAATCACACACGCACTAATAAACTGAACCGCGTTGCCAGGCGACTGGTGTGTCTGATTTGCGTGCGCACTGAAGCTGTGCGTGCGCAGCATGTTGGAGAAGACGTCCGACTATCGATTTTCGGAGGACGCCATTTTCGCACAGGAGAAAGACCACGTGGAGAAAATTGAATTAAGTCTTTTCTTCCACAGGGTATCACTGCACTGAGATTTACGTACACTGGCGAGGTGTTGCGGCGCGGGGGCTTTTAGCGAACGCGTTTGGTGACCGAAATTATTTATTTAATGCGTTGAACAAAGCTAGACTCTTCCCGGCTAAAGGCACGCGCACTCGTTTCACTTGTTGTACCCGCGCTTCCCTTTGATGTTGAGTGAGAAACTGCCTCTCATACAGTTTTCCGCAGTATATACGCTGGTGTCAGTCGGTCGATGGAGATCGGTGTATTCTTCCCAAACCTTGAACCAGATGACGAAATATTTGTCGTGGCAACTGATGACGCGAAATCGGCCGTGTATGGTGGTCGGTATGCCATTCGCACGTGGTTGTCGCGAACGAAAACATGCGTAGACATTGATAAGTCCTTGAAGATGAACGTTGAACGTGTACCATGGTGTGCAGCTGGAACAGGCGCGATTGTACGACAATGTTCGCGTAGATTTCTCACCATTTCCGGTGCTGCCGTTTGTTGGTTTGCTGGCACGAGGAACTCTCCGGGTAGATGGATAGGTTCTCCATACGTTAGCTCGGCAGGAGTCTTTTGAAGGTCGTCCTTCTATGCGGATCTCAATCCTAAAAGTACCAGGGGAAGTGCGTCGAACCAAGCTCCGCCGTGACATCGCAGTGCTGCTTTTAGTTGGCGATGTAGCCTCTCAACTAAACCATTTGATTGAGGGTGAAAAGGCGTTGTCGTGATCCTCTTGGTGCCTAGGATTCGCGTCAGCTCCTTGAAGGTGTCTGACAAGAATTGACCACCTTGATCAGACGAAATTCTCAGAGGTATTCCGAAGCGGGCGATCCAGTGGTAGATAATCGCGTTAACTACTGTAGGCAATTTCGCATCAATCAATGGAACTGCTCTTCTGGATACCGTGTGAATCGATCGACGATGGTCACCAGCGCAAACACGAGCTGTGTCCTTTTGAGGCAGGAAGAGAGATAAGATCGACGTGTATGTGTTAGAAATGTCGCGATGGTGTCTCGATTTCAGCTATTGGTGTAACCGCGTGTCGCGTGACTTTGTTTTTCTGACATTCCGGTATTGTCTAGTGAGTATTTTTATTGCATATAAAACATACAATTTGAGGTTACTGTGTAGGCTACCTGGACCCTCCACAGCACCCGATACAATCCATCTCAGATATTACATAGTTTTATTCGGTTACAAACATCATTAGAAGCCCCCCCAGAAGTAATAAGTCATGACCCCCCTCAACCTCTCCCCCTCTTCCCTCCCCCCGCTGCCCGCATCCACCCCCCAGCTTCATGGCACCTTCTCAGGACGACTTTAGCCGTCGCTGTTGCTACACTGTAAGAGCTCCTGCTCAAACAGTTCTTCCATCCCCTCTGCGAGACTCCAAGCTGCCCAACAATTCCCTTCACCCTCACCAATTCCGCCGTCTCTGCCACCTCAGCGAAGCATCCCAGAACCAGAACGCTTAGCTCGACATCACATCCGTGCGTACGCTTCAGCACGTTGACCAAGTTCTCAACCCTATGCACCTCACCCATATTCTCCGGGATGACATGTGCCTCGGAGTTGGTCTCATATCTCGTCCTCTTGAGCTTTTCCTGGTTCTCTAGGTTCTGCAGGTGCGCCACGGAGACCTCGATGACATAAACCTTCCTTGGGTTCGATGTTATTATCACCAAATCAGGCTTATAGTGGTACAACTGCACGTCAACCGCACAATACCCACCAGCCCTGATCTGAATGTGCCCTCCCACCCTCTCCGTATCATAACTCACATTGAGGGTAGTAGACCCAAACTTCAGGCTCTCCCGCACTCCTTTAGGCGCCCCTGACCCCGCCAAAACCTCTCTGAGCAACCAATATACGACGAAATCATGCCTGTGGGTATAATCCGGCACTACACACGCCGAAGAAACGTGATAGGCATTCTCAATAACCCCACAGCCCCTCGGACACATCCTCCTGAAATCCGGGATACATCCCAGCTCCGGAATCTGATCCTCCATCGCCGCAATCAGGATCTTAACTGCCCAGACTTCTAGCTGCCGTGACCTCAACACGGGACAACACACAGCCTTCCCATCCTTCTTCAAATTGGCCAGGGTTCTAGCATACGTTAGACTCTTCATCCTTCGATACAAGTGGTATTCCTCCTGCTTCGCTTCAATCCCCTTAGCTGCCCTCCTACACACAGACATGACCGCTTCAGGTCCCAATTCTTCATTGCCAGTTGTCTTAGGTGGGATCTCCNCTCCTGCTTCGCTTCAATCCCCTTAGCTGCCCTCCTACACACAGACATGACCGCTTCAGGTCCCAATTCTTCATTGCCAGTTATCTTAGGTGGGATCTCCACTCCGTACTTGACCAGAATCCGCCTAGCGTCCGTTATCGGATTCCTCCACCCCTTACTAGCCAGCCGACCAAATTGTACCTTCGCCAATCGCATGTCTGGATGCAGTTGGAGATACACCCCTCGACGCACCTGTTGCTGCTCTACATATTCCTCAATTGACATCATCCCAAGTCCCCCCCAGTCAGAAGCCAGATAAACTCCTGCCGTTGTGGTAGAGTACCCCTTCAGGCCCTCCTCCACAAGGATCTTCCTGACGGCAGTGTCCAGCCGCCTGCACTTCAGCAGAGATGTTCGTTGCTGCTCATCCGGGTAGAGATTTCCCAGGATGTATGTTGCTGCGGGCACAACTGAGTTATACCCAGGTACTTGTATCCCTCCCTAATCTCCGGGAGAAACAGCTCCTCATCCTGCACCGCCTCATTCCTCAGCTCTTCAACCTCATCCCTACCTCCCGGCTGCTGTTCTTGACCTCGATGCTCTTCTCCTGGCCGCACTGCAAATACTCCACACTTGGTGTTATTGAGACTGAGACCCATCTCCTTAGCAGCATCAATCAACACTCTAGTGATGACATCTATCCCCTCCTGGGACTGAGCATGACACTTGATGTCATCCATGAATGCTAGAACCATGTGCTTACCCTTCGTAACAGCATTTATCCCCCCATTCCTCTTCAAACTGTCCAGAATACCGGCAGTTATCAGAATGAACAACAGAGGACTTACTCTGGGGAGATTTTGTGGATCTAACCAGGAGTTTGGATGAGATTTTGAGTTCAATTCACGTATTGCCGTATGCTTTTCGTAACCGTCCGGCGTTGTGCCGCAGAATTCTTTTGAAAATTATTGGGAAGTTCGGTTTACTTTTTTTTGCAGAATTATGGGAATTTTGCGTTGTGATCGTGGTAGGGTACGTGTAGTAGATTTGGTTGTTCGGTGTCCTATAATCTCGAGTCCGTTTCTTTTCTTTATTTTCTTGCGTTTTACGCTTAATGGTGAGAATTTTGCTGGTTAACATGAGAAATATTAATTAGGATTTTCCTGTTTGATTCGAACGCTTGTGCATGTTAGATTTCACAGGATTCATTTCATATTTAGCTTTAGATCGTGGTGTTGACGAGAATCAATTCTTCGGATTGGAGTTTGCATTAGTTAATCATCGATTTCTCTGGCTCTTTGTCTGGTCGATAATCGTTGAGTTGAAGCATATATTTTGTTGTATGATTATTCAATTTTTTGCTCTTACTCTTACAAGGAATACTAGGGAGGTGTTCCCCTCTGATTTTGATCAAACTCATATATGTTGTAGAGGACTCAAAACTAAAAGACACGTATTTTTTTTATCGGCTAATACACGGCTTTAGGGGGGGAAACCATGGTCTGAAGGTGAACACTTTCGGGGGTCATTTTACAATCCCACTTATAAGGAGGGTGTTTTTACAAATGTTCATCACGGTAATGAATAGCTTGTGAGAAGTTATAAAAATCACAATTGATAGTTCCTCCGGGGGTTGAAATTGGCGGGGGGGGAAACTACCCCGTGAAAATTTTGTTTTCCAAAAAAAAATATGGCTCATAATTAAGGCCGGAAAGTTCCTTTACGGAAACGGTAGATTATGCGAAGTTGGCGTCAAATAGTCATTTCAAGTAAGCGATAAATAGGGCAGGAAAAAAAGTTGAAAAACATCCTTACATATTACATTAGAACATCCCTAAAGTTGAAAAATAACTCGAGGTTTTGCCCCAATACCGTAAAGAAAGCCTAGACTCATCCCGAAAGTTAAAAAAGAACTCTCGGTTTGCCCCCAAGACCCTAAAGAAAACAGAGACTCATCCCGAAAGTTGAAAAAGAACTCTCGGTTTTCACCAAAAACCCTAAAGGAACCCTAGACTCATCCCGAAAGTTAAAAAAGAACTCTCGGTTTTGCCCCAAGACCCTAAAGAAAGCCTAGACCTATTCCTAAAGTTAAAAAAGAACTCTTGGTTTGGCTCCCAAGACCTCAGAAAATATAGAAAAACTAGGTTACGGGCTCATTCCAACTGTAGTAAATCCCGAGACATACTTTAGGTTTACGGGAAAAACCTAGAATCCCAACTCTCGGGTGGGTCCGTCAGGCCTCTCCGAGGTTCCTGATTTTTTTGTAGCATCGTGGGGTACCCTCAAATTTATTCCAATAACCAAATCTCTGCAGGCTCCATTTACTCGATCAAATTTTTTTTTCCGCTAAAAACTCGACAATTTTCTACCTGATTCGAGTATTTTTCCCACTTGAATCTAGTATTTGTCCTACTTGAATCAAATATCTTCCTACTCAGATCATGTCACAGTACTCGAATCAAATTGAAATTGGTTTTTTTATAGAACTTTTTCTATTGGAATATTTTCTATAGAAATTTCTCGAGATAAAATTTCTAAGTTTTTTCATCATACCTTGTTTATTCGNATCCCGAAAGTTGAAAAAGAACTCTCGGTTTTCACCAAAAACCCTAAAGGAACCCTAGACTCATCCCGAAAGTTAAAAAAGAACTCTCGGTTTTGCCCCAAGACCCTAAAGAAAGCCTAGACCTATTCCTAAAGTTAAAAAAGAACTCTTGGTTTGGCTCCCAAGACCTCAGAAAATATAGAAAAACTAGGTTACGGGCTCATTCCAACTGTAGTAAATCCCGAGACATACTTTAGGTTTACGGGAAAAACCTAGAATCCCAACTCTCGGGTGGGTCCGTCAGGCCTCTCCGAGGTTCCTGATTTTTTTGTAGCATCGTGGGGTACCCTCAAATTTATTCCAATAACCAAATCTCTGCAGGCTCCATTTACTCGATCAAATTTTTTTTTCCGCTAAAAACTCGACAATTTTCTACCTGATTCGAGTATTTTTCCCACTTGAATCTAGTATTTGTCCTACTTGAATCAAATATCTTCCTACTCAGATCATGTCACAGTACTCGAATCAAATTGAAATTGGTTTTTTTATAGAACTTTTTCTATTGGAATATTTTCTATAGAAATTTCTCGAGATAAAATTTCTAAGTTTTTTCATCATACCTTGTTTATTCGTTTCTTATTTGAAAAAAAAGTAAAAAAAAAACTTCAAAAATTTATTTCGAGAAAATCCTATAGAAAATGTCCCAATAGAAAAAGTTGTATAGAAAAACCAATTTTCTATTGATTTTTTTTTACGAAATATTTTCAATAGCAACGGCAAAAAACTAATAGAATTTCCAATAGAAGTTCAATAGAATTCCTTTGCGAATTTGCTCTGTTTTTCTATTAAATTTTTTCGTATGTGCATAGTTAATCCAGAGTCAACTCTAGGTGTATAGACAAAACCCAGAGAAAAGAGAGAGAAACTCGGGAAAATGCCTGGAAAGTTGAGTCTGGGTAATCTCTGGGAAGATGAGTCTGGGTTAACTCTCCGTTTGATCCATCAGGATATTCTTCTGGTTCTCTGTGGTTTTCATCAGAAACATTCTATATGAATGTATAGAAAAAATGGATTGGTGTATCCAACTTATTTATGGAAATTTCTACACAAAAATTCCTCGTCGTTAATTTTCCAAGTTTTGCTTCAATTCATTTTTCTATTTTTATCTATCAGTGAAAGATAGCCAAAATGTTCAGCAGATTGATTCAATCCGGAAAGTCGATTTGATTCGAGTACTGTGGCTTGATCTAAGTAGGAAGATACTTGATTCAAATAGGACAAACACTAGATTTAAGTGGGAAAAATACTCGAATCAGGTAGAAAATTTTCGAGTTTTGCAGCGGAAAAAAAAATTCCACGGAGTAAATGGAGCCTACAGAGATTTGGTTATTGGAATAAATTTGGGGGCACCCCACGATGCTACAAAAAAATCAGGAACCCCGGAGAGGCCTGACGCACCAACCCGACAGTTGGGATTCTAGGTTTTACCCGTAAACCTAGAGTATGTCTCGGGATTTACTAGAGTTGGAATGAGCTCGTAATCTAGAGTTTTTCTATGTTTTCTCTGAGGTCTTGGGGGGTAAAACCAAGAGTTCCTGTTCAACTTTAGGAATGGGTCCAGGCTTTCTTAGGGTCTTGGGGCAAAACCGAGAGTTATTTTTTAACTTTAGGGATGAGTCCCGGTTTTCTTTAGGGTCTTGGGGGCAAAACCGAGAGTTATTTTTCAACTTTCGGGATGAGTCTAGGCTTTCTTTCAGGTCTTGGAGCAAAACTGAGTTATTTTTTAACTTTAGGGATGAGTCCCGGTTTTCTTTAGTGTCTTGGGGGCAAAACCGAGAGTTATTTTTCAACTTCAGGGATGAGTCTAGGTTTTCTTGAGGGTCTTGGGGGCAAAACCGAGTTTTTTTTCAACTTTCGGGATGAGTCTAGGCTTTCTTTAGGGTCTTGAGGCAAAACCGAGAGTCATTTTGTAACTTTCGGGATGAGTCTAGGTTTTCTTAGGGTCTTGGGGCAAAACCGAGAGTTATTTTTTGACTTTCGGGATGAGTCTAGGTTTTCTTTACGGTTCTGGGGGAAAAGCGAGAGTTCTTTTTGAACTTTAGGGATGAGTCTAGGTTTTCTTTAGGGTCTTGGGGCAAAACCGAGAGTTATTTTTTAACTTGAGGGATGAGTCTATGTTTTCTCTGAGGTCTTGCGGACCAACCCGAGTTATTTTTCAACTTTAGGGATGGGTCTAGGCTGTCTTTAGAGTCTTGGGGAAAAACCGTGGGTTGTTTTCCAATTTTAGGGGTGAGTCCAGACTTTCGTTAGGATCTTAGGGCAAAACCGAGAGTTATTTTTTAACTTTAGGGATGAGTCTAGGTTTTCTTTAGGGTGTTGGGGGCAAAACCGTGAGTTTTTTTTAACTCTCGGGATGAGTCTGGAGAGTTCTTTTTCAACTTTTGGGATGAGTCTAGGCTTTCTTTAGGGTCTTGGGGCAAAACCGAGAGTCATTTTGTAACTTTCGGGATGAGTCTAGGCTTTCTTAGGGTCTTGGGGTAAAACCGAGAGGTATTTTTTAACTTCAGGGAGGAGTCTAGGTTTTCTTTAGGGTCTTGAGGGCCGAACCGAGAGTTATTTTTTAACTTTAGCGATTATTCTATGTTATCTCTGAGGTATTGGGGCAAAACCGAGAGTTATTCTTTAACTTTAGGGATGAGTCTAGTCTTTCTTTAGTCTTGGGGCAAAACCGAGGTTTATTTTGTAACTTTCGGGATGAGCCTAGGCTTTCTTTAGGGTTTTGGGTGAAAACCGAGAGTTCTTTTCCAACTTTAGGGATGTTCTAATGTAAGATGTAAGGATGTTTTTCAACTTTTTTTCCCTCCCTATTTATCGCTCACTTCAAATCACTATTTGACGCCAACTTCGCCTGACCTACCGTTTCCGTAAAGGAACTGTCCCGGCCTTACTCATAATTTAATTTATGGAGCGCCGTGCAATAAGTCGAGTTGATCGCTCAAAACTGGACTTTTGCACAACTTGACATAATAGTACATTAGAGTACAAGGACACAAATTTTGTTTTCAACGAATGTGTGTACAGACCTCGCCTTCGGCTCGGCCTGTAAAATACACATTCGTTGAAAACGGAATTTGTTCCCTTGTACTCTAATGTACTAAAAACCAATTGCATTTGGAAGAGCATGGAAAATTGCAGAATACCTGTTTTTGCATTTTCCCCGGAACTGAAGTTTTCTGGGGTGAAAAAAATAATTTCTCGGAAATATCACCCATCACAGTGGTGAAGTTTTTTTATCCATTTCATCAATGTAATATATAGCTGGTGAGAAATTATGAAAATCATAATTGATAGTTCATCCGGCGATTGAAATTTGAGGGGTAAACTACCCTTATAAATATTTTGTTTAAAAAAAAACTATGGCTCCGAATTTTATAAAATAATTTGCGTTTGAAAGAACATGGAAAAATTGCAGAATACGTGTTTCTGGATTTTCACCAGACCTAAAATTTTCTAGGATTAAAAAAAATGATTTCTAGGAAATATCACCCATCACATTGGTGGAGTTATTTATTTATTCCATCGAAGTTGAAAATATCTTGTGAGCGATTATGAAAGTGACGATTGATAGTTCCTCTGGAGGTTGAAATTTGAAGGGGAGGGGGGGAAACTACCCCTGTGAAAATATTGAAAAAAAAAATTATAGTTCAGGATTTCATGAAAATGATTGCATTGGGAAAAATATGGGAAAATGCGGAATACCTTTTTTTTTATTTTCCCCGGAACTCAAATTTTCTGGGATAGAAGAAATCATTTCTGGGAGAACTGTGAGTTGGCCAAAGGATTTAGTATTTATTGTAGAAACTCATTGCGTCCTTCTCAATCGAGCCTTTATTTCTTTGGCATTTTCCTGTGGTTGCCCATATATATATTTTATTATGGATTATAATCGATACAGAAATGATATTCATTAAAAAAATGGTACAGGCAGAGAGACTTTCTGCACCACGAGCATCTAACTACTGGAACATTAGAACAACTATCAACGTCACATTGTGGATTAAAAGATTGACCAAATGCAAAATCAACAGGATTATCATATTCCTCTGGTCTTTTAGCAATTTAACCACTTTGGAACCAAGCATAACGGAATAGATTTTGATACCTTGGTGACGATAATTGATTATCAGCTAGAGATTGCAATTTTATTACATTATTTCGTGAATGTAATTTGATGTCATGATTCAAGAGAACGCCCGTATCTGAAAAATGATGGACATAATTTTTCCAAATTCTGAAACCGTATACATCAAGAGGTTGAATTTTTCCGGTGGTCCCTTTCGGAATCAGCATAGTTAATAATTCTTTATTCCAAGGAGTTGCCTCTTCTACCACTCGAGAGCAATGTCCACTCCATGAATCCATCAACAGTAGACTTTTTGGTCCCACGTGTAGAAAGAATACTTCTTCCAACCAAATTTTGAAGTGCTCGGGAATGTTTGGAATATGATGAACATTGCAATCAGTGTAAATAACTTGTCACATCTTGTTATACATTAAAAATATCATCTTACCAGAAGTCAGTTTTCCCGATTTTGAAGCCGTTACATAAACATTTGAAGGTCTGAATAGATTTTCCTGGACCCTTGGCCCAAACGTTCCGGAGGGTTCCTTGTAAACAATGAAAACAGGTGACAATAATTTTCCATCAGCAGATATCGTGGGTTGTATCATATAACTGTGTGTCGTTGATGTTATAGACTGTACAATGCACGAGACTTTTTTAGACCCCTTGTCCACCAAAGTTCGTCCCGACTGCGTTTCCAATTGAAAACCACTTTGATCAGAATTATAGATGTTTTTCGAGCCATCCATTTCAAAATATGGTTTGATTTTTTGCAGGAATTCATCCGATATTTTTTGTAAATCTTTTTGATTTTCCATTGTTTTATGCGTCACGAATTTAGTAATCTTGCGAGATGTAATACAATGAGCTCTTTTGAAGTGATGCAGCCACCACGGGGAGGCCTTGAAACGAATATCCTTATTTCCAATATCTTTCTGGGCTTGCAGAGCCCATCTTCGTAGGTCTGCATCATGAACAATTAGCCGCGCATCAATAGCATTCTTCATATTTCTCAATGTATCCTCTGATATACGCTTCAACTTCTCCATGTAAGTTCCTCCTTTATTCGCTTGATGCGCCCAGCGATGTAATTGTTGGACGGATTTCACTTTTTTGAATCTATTGGAAACAGTGTTTAGAGAAAGATTTTTCTTGATTTTCGCACTTTTTTCTTATATTCATAGCATATAGATTCGTCATCACCCGAACAACTATCAGGTGATTCTTTAAGACGCGGTTGGAATTCTGTATCCTCAATTGGTATCATTTCGATATCTTTATACGGTCTTGAAAATCGAGAGTGGATTCTTCAATCATTTCCACACCATTATATTCCTCCATAGTTTCTTTCAATAGCTTCTCGAAATTAGTTGGCAATTCTCGTTCTTCATTACTTATAGGAGTTTCCACAAGATTCATCACTCCAAATGTTGCCACGAGGAGCTCAATAAAGTTTACAGGATTAAATCTCATGGTGAAAACAATTGGAGATATACAATTAGAAAGAGAATGTTTTCCCGTGATATGTTTATGTAGACTGAAAACTGTCTGAAACGGATGAGAACAAAATGGCAGTAATATTCGGGGTTATCAGTAATGCATGATTACTAAACTGATATGCTATTTTTGGGTATAGGTGACGTTCGCATGAATATTGTTACTTTGTTTGGATTTATTATCGCTTTCAGCAGTGTGTCAACACCACATATAGTATAATGATGAATCACCTCATGGAACCATTACCTACCTTTCCCAGACACAAAAATTATAAAAGAACTTTTCTAGCTCATATGATTGTCCTCGTCTTCGGCTCGGGTTGCAAACTCATATTCGTCAGAAATAGGGCTGCGTACGATACTGGGACTAGTCTCTGTCTCGTCTCAAAACCCGAGACGATACCGCCGGGGAACTAAGAGTCTCGCCGAGACCTTCAACATGAGTCGCGGTTTTTTTTAATTTCCCGACGCGAAGGGAAGAAGATATTGTAATGACCCCGAAAATCAAATAGGGAGTTTCCATGATTTATTCACGTTTCTTGACGTTTCGAATCATCCTGACAAATTTTCAAAGACATGTTTGTGTGTACGTAGGGGAGGGTAGTACAAAACGGACCGCTGACAGAAAATTGCCAATTTCTGTTTTTTTGTACTCTTCTTCAGATCAAAAACACTAAATGTGTTGAATTAAAAGTTAGTTTCTTGGAATATAACCATCACAGGGGTTTCATAGACAAGAAATTTCGTTGAATCGCAATTTGATCAGAGTTGCTAATCACCTCAAGCCACAAATAACTTCGAAAAATCAATATTTCCTAGGAATCTGTGTGTCTAAATGCAAAAGTGAGCAGCGTGACAGAAGCCATTAGACGGATTACATATGACTGCTACTCTCGTATTTTTTCCCCCTATTTTCATTTCTACCAATTTCATTGGTAGTAGGCTTCCGAATGGTTTTCAATGCTTGCTTTAAAAAAATTACACTCTATATCCATGATATATGGCTTCCTCAATTATCCTGAAGTTCAAATGAAAGGTGAAATATAGATGCGTCAATTTTTTTTTCTCAAGAATTTTGGGTGAATTGTACCATCTCCAGAACTATCAAATATATCGACCTAAAATTTGATATAGAAATGTTCCTTGACAATCCTACCTAGAAGCTAAAGTTTCAAAAGGTTTCCCTGACTTTTCCCCATGTCATAGTGCGCAAAAGTGAATTCCGACTAAAAACAAATATAAAAATCAGGCCCGGTCGCTCGCTCCTTCGTTGGGGTGTGAATGGTAGGGATTGGTGGAAATGGGTGCGATGCATTATGGGTCGAACCAATACCTTTCCGACCGATTCGTCTTTTTCTGTTCATTAGAAAAACAAGCAGGGGGCCGAGCCTATCCGACAGAAGGCATGTTACTTTACCGTTACTTTACGCGTTATTAGTCTTGATATTCCTTCATTTCTGCCAATTCCATTAGTAGTATGCTTCCGAATGGATCCGTTGCAATTCTATTTGAAAAAACTTCGATTGCAAGAGGAAAACATCATTCTCATGATAACCTTCCTTTGAAGTGGAGAGGTGTATAAGCATCCGGGGTTCTGATAGGAGTGGACTGTTATACTTCCCTAGGTACTCGTGGGAACAGAATGGAGCGAAATTTTAAAACAAAAACATGAGAAGATCAAGGAGGAATGAGCGGGCAGTATGCCCAACAAGCAGCACTTGATACAAGTGCGGAGATGATGAGGACGCAGGCATGGGATCGGCTTGACCAGCTGATCAACGACCTGTACAACTTCGCTAACCCGAAACCAAACGTCCGTCAGGAGATTAAAAGTAAGTTGGCGGCTATTGCAACTGCTTTTAGTAGACTGAAGGAGACAGAGATGGCTAAGCCAAGGTAAAAAAGCCCTCACCAACGTTTAACTGCGGCCATAGTGCGGACACCAGTAATGTCGTCCCACACTCGGACTTTTTCCGAAACGACGGTGCAGGACACCGAGGCGGAAGAACTGGAACAGTTAACGCCAAATTCCCGGGAAACAGTCACGGGGAGGCGGCGCAAGCGCACCTCTCCGGAAGCGGAGTCTGAAGCCACGAAGAAACGAAAGGAGCAGGTAGTACCACCGCCGCCCACTGCGGAACCGCAGCTTTCTAACAGGTCAGAGTGGCAGGAAGCTAAACCTAAGAAGAAGAAGAAGAAGAAGAAGCAGGTTACAGAGCAGTCTTCAAAGTAGGGGACACGAGCGGCAAGACCTGATGCACTCTTCATTCGCCCAAAGGACAAGGGGTCATACTCCGACATTCTTGAACGAATGAAGCAGGACGCGACTGCCCTGGAGACTTAACAATGCGTGGAGACGATCCGGAAGACGGCCACAGGAGACATGCTTAATATTCTCCCGAAGGAGCACTCCGAGAAGGTCCCCGGTCAGCAGGACGCCATCATTGAACTCCTCGGAGAGGAGGCGGATGTCCTCAGTAAAACACCGGAGGAAGATCTCGAGATCAAAGACCTCGAGGGGATGACAACGAAGGAAGAAATAATCGATGCGCTGAAGAAAGCCGCTGGAGAAGGTCCCGTAGTTTCCCTCAATGCGATCAAATCGCTACAAAAAACATACGGAGGTATCCAGACCACCTGGGTGAGACTCGCAGTGACAACGACTAAGAAAATCGTCGGCGAACACGGCAAGATCAAGATTGGGTGGATTAACTGTCGATTCAGAAGAGTGGAGAGACCCCTGAAGTGTTTCAAGTGATGGGACTTCGGCATCTTGCCAATAAGTGCAAAAGCGCAGTCGACCGCTTCAAAAACTGTATCAAATGCGGTGAGGAGGGTCATCTGGTTGTAAAATGCGAGAAAGACGCGAAATGCGTCCTCTGTGTCGCGAAGGGCCGCATGGACAACTGTGCTCACATTGCTGGCAGCGATAGACGCCCAACATACAAGCAGGCACTCCAGGCGCTGACCAAAAATCGACGATGAGAATATTTCAGCTTACCCTCAACCACTGTGAGGCTGCACACGACCTGCTCACACAATCGGTGCTGGAGCTGAAGCCCGATCTCGTAATGATTTCGGAGCCATACAAATATCTTCATGAGCAGCCATGGGAGACGGATACCACCGCCAAAGCTGTTATTTGGTCCTGCGGTAAATACCCCTTCCAGACTGGCGTCAATACAGCGCAGAGTGGCTTTGTGAGAGCTAAGCAGGGTGGAATCCACTTCTACAGCTCCTATGCTCCACCTAGCCTATCCATCGATGAGTTTGCAGACTTCATGGATCGATTAATCGAGGACGCGAAGCAGCACTTCCCCATAGCAATCGCTGGGGACTTCAACGCCTGGGCAGTCGACTTGGGTAGTAAGGGGACCAACACAAGAAGGCAAGCACTTCTGGAGGCCATGTCCATATTGGATATTGTCTTGCTAAATAGTGGTGATGCACCCAGATTCGCAAGAGGAGAGGCGAGCTCAATTGTGGATCTCACCTTCGTGAGCAGCAGCCTTGCAAAGGGAAACTACTCATGGAGAGTAACTGACATCTACAATGCAAGCGAATAACCTGCGATATATTGAGAAATACGTACTGACCGGAGGATCGGTCCAAAGCCCAAAAAGACCAATTGTATTAGCTGGCGAGTGAGCACCTTTGATTCTAGCGCTTATTAAATAGCCCTAGATAACCACCCTATAAGTGGTAGCAATGCCACCGAAAAGGCGCGCAGTCTCATGAGGAAGGTAACCGAAGCTTGCGATGCCACCATGACCAGGAAGCGGACAACAAACCTGCATCCACCGGTATACTGGTGGAATGATACCATCGCTACTCCCCGGAAGGAGTGCAATGCAGCCAGGAGATTGTCTCAGGCCGCAAGAGACCAAACTGGGAAGAGCTGGATCTGAGGTATAAGAGGGCACACCGGAAGCTCACTAAAGCCATCAAACGCAGCAACAAGCAATCCTGGAGCGAGCTTCCTACGGAGGTGGAGAGCGACCCGTGGGAGAGACCCTACAAGGTGGTGATGACACGACTCAAAAGTCAACCAATGCCATCGCCAACGTGTCCAGTACTTCTTAAAGAGATTGTGAAGGTGGTGTTCCCGCAACAACCGGAACTTCAACATACAGCCGAACGATGGAAGGAGTTGGTGGTCCTAGGAATCACCCTAGAAGAACTAATGGAAGCCTGCAACAGGGTGGGAAACACCAAGGCCCCTGGTCTCGATGGACTCCTCGACATCGCCCTGAAGGCAGCTATCCACACGAGGCCAGAGATGTTTTTGGATACGTACAACGAGTGCTTAAGAGAAGGTATCTTCCCTGCCATGTGGAAGCAGCAGAGGCTAGTGTTACTCCCAAAAGGGAAAAAACCACCGGACGACCCGTCATCGTACCGTCCGCTCTGCATGCTCGATACCGCTGGCAAAATCCTCGAGCGTATTGTCCATCAACGATTAGAAGCGGCCGTCGAACCCCTGTTGGCAGACAACCAATATGGCTTCCGGAAAGGCCGGCCCACTCTGGATGCGATCAGCATGGTCGTTGACACTGCCAAGAACGCGATCTCAGGAAAAATATGGCTGAATGGCATGAAAAAGTATTGCCTAGTGGCGAAACTAGACATCCAGAATGCTTTCAACTCGGCCAGGTGGGACTGTATAATGGAAGCTCTCAGGAAGTTTAATGTACCGGAATACTTGCGGAAAATGATAGGCAGCTATTTCACTGGAAGAGTCTTGAAGTACGCTACGGAGGATGGTTCTGAGGAGTACGGCGTCACCGGAGGTGTACCTCAAGGCTCGGTATTGGGTCCCTTGTTGTGTAACATCATGTATGACCGTCTACTGACGCTGAAACTGCCACGGAAAACTAAACTCGTAGCATTTGCGGATGGTGTAGCCGTAGTCATCGTGGGCAAATACCTGGAGGAGATCAGCCTCAGTTTCGACGTGACCTTCGAGACGATCTGTCGTTGAATGAACACTGTGGGACTGAGCCTAGCTGAACATAAGACCGAAGCCGTGCTGATCACTATCAGGAAGAAAATTGAGGCAATCACGCTGCAAGTCGGGTCCTGTGAAATCACCTCCCAGCCGTACATCCGATACCTGAGAGTGATGATCGATGCCCAACTTAATTTCAAGCAGCAAGCTGAGCACGTAGGAATTAAGGCTTCTGTAGACAAATCCAGTTTATCGCGCCTCATGCCCAACATAGGAGGTCCAAAACAGAAAAGACAAGCATTGCTGTCGTCAGTGATCACAGCAGTGCTCACCCACGGCATTTCCATCTGGGTGGACGCATTAAAGTTGCAGGAATCACGGCGCAGAATTGCACCAGTCTATCGACTGAGTGCCTTGCGAGTCGCGAGCGCTTATCGTACGGTGTCCGAAGACGTGGTGTGCGTTATAGCCGGGATGCTCCCTATAGAAATGTTGGCCGAAGAACGAAGGTCATTGTATCAACGGAGGAAATCTGAGCAAAGGTGGACCACTTGGCCTCACATGCTACAAGTGAGGCAGAGCTACAGACTCGACAGGTGACACACGTCACGACGCCAAAAGACGAAAGGAGTCAGAAGCAGGAGTGAGATCGCCACGAACAGCTTATTAGAGATCTGAACTCCCATGTAGCAGACAAGAATAAGCGAACCATAAATGAGGGCATCCGCCAGCTTGTTAGAAAGATTCAGGCTTCTGCTAGGCGACGTAGGTCGACGCACGAAGCCCAGGTAGAACGAATGGTGCCGATGAAAGTTGTACCCGATGAACCAAGGTCGAAAGAGGTGGAGATTCAAGAAGAGCAACAAGACCAGAAGAGCGAGGATCCTGGGACCAGCAAGAAGAGGAACCGTGATTCACCTGGAACGTATTCTGATACGCTCAAACGACCCAAGAAAGGGAAGACGCCGACCCCACCTAAGCGGGTCTCGAAACCAAGTCAGGAGGACAAGAAGAACAAGGATGAATCTGACATTGAGAACTCTGCGAAGGCCAAGCCTACCGACGGCAAACCCAACCAAGGCAGGACCAACCAAAATGAGACCGAAGTGGATAAGGGCTGGCAGAAGTGGAAACGTCGGAGAAAGAGAGGTGACCTGACCCCAAAGCTGCCACGGAGAAACCCGAGCCAAAGGCAAGCACAGAAGAAGCCGAAGGTCAGGCCAAACGCACTGATCATCCGTCTAACGGATAAAGCGAAGTACTCGGAGGTCTTGAGTCCCATAAAGAAGGAGATTCCTGCTGCAATAGTAGCTACGTGTGTCGATAAAATATGTAGAACGGCCTCAGGCGACCTACTTATCAACCTGTCTAAAGGAACAGAAAGGGAAAGCCAGGACCTGTAGAAAGCCGTTTCCAAGATTCTTGGATAATCGACAAAATTCCAGAACAAAGGCCCACAAGAAGAGCTCGAGATCAAAGACCTTGACGAGAAAATCTCGAAGGAAGACGTCCTCGATGCCTTGCGGAAGGCAGATGGCGACAGCAGTGAAATCACACTGGAGGCCATCATATCGCTGCGCCGGGTATATAGAGGAACGCAAGCTGCATTAGTGACACTTCCTGCGCCTGTCGTAAGGAGGATCTTAGACGAGCGAGGGAAGATTCGAATTGGCTGGGCCAACTGCCGCGTGGTGGCAGTGGTGAGACTCCTAAAATGCTTTAAATTTTGGCATTATGGATTACTCGCCACGAGGTGCAGGAGCGAGATCGACCGATCGAAATTCTGTGCCAAATGCGGCGAGGCAGGGCATAAAACCGCTGAGTGCGAGAAAACTGCCTGCCGCGTCCTGTGCGAAGGAAAAGACCCCAAGAAGAATAGTGCCCATATCGCTGGTAGTAGTAAATGCCCAGTCTCCCAGGAGGCACTCCGCGCTAAGCAATAGTGCGTGTTTTGCAGGTGAACCTCAACCTAAGTGAGACCGCATACGATCTGCTCATGCAGACGGTGCGAGAGCTGAAGGCGGACGTTGTGATTATTTCGGAGCCGTACAAACAACTGGACACTCAATCCTGGGTAGCCGATGCTAGTTCCAGGGCCGTCATTTGGTCTTGTGGACAGTATCCACTTCAGGGCAGTGCCAATAGGGGGGAAGCTGGTTTTGTGACAGCCAAGTTGGGTGGCATTTACTTCTATAGCTGTTATGCTCCACCCAGCCTCTCCCTTGATGCATTTACCGATTTTCTGGACCAACTGGTAGAGGATGCGAAGCAGTACTCCCCGGTGACAATCGCTGGAGACTTCAAATCCTGGGCAGTCGACTGGGGCAGCAAGGAGACCAATGGAAAAGGTCAAGCACTACTGGAGGTCATGTCTATGCTGGACATAGTCCTCCTGAACAGCGGTGATGAACCCACATTTGTAAGAGGCAAAGCCAGCTCCATCGTAGACCTCACTTTCGTGAGTGGTAACTTAATTACAGGGAACTGCTCATGGGAGGTGAGCGACACCTACACGGCCAGTGGTCATCGAACTTTACTATGCGAGGGAAAACCAAATCCCCCTGGTACACTCCCCTTGCCACTCGCACAGGTCTCGTCGTGCCATGACCCACCTGGATGACAATAGACCATCTCTTTGTCGCTGCCTTCAAGACGTCTCGAACTCCTGCCGTTACAGGCAAGACGTTGATCACCCTGATCAACTGATGGTGATGAATGGAGTCGTAGGCCTTGGAGAAATCGTACCAAGCCGAGTAATTGTATGGTCTATCACCCCTTGACGACTGAGTGGCCCTCAATCTCGCTGGCTGGGTATGCTCCATATCGATCAGCATGCCCTGTACAGTCCCCCACACCCTCGACCTTGCTAGTTGTTCTGTAGGAATTGCAGAATAACGAGTGGTATTGTCTAGTGGTTAGGATATCTGGCTCTCACACAGAAGGCCCGGGTTCGATTCCCGGTACCGGAACCAATGTAGGATTGGCGGTGGTGGTAGGTCGGGAAGGTAACGAATCAACTACGCAAGGCAACGGTTGCAAACTAGTAATTAGTTACTAGTTTGAACAGTAACAGTTTATTGTCGTGATATGAGTATGTACAGGATGAGTCGGTAGTATGAATATATATACAGACAAACTAACTAGCTAGTTGGGATTAGTTGGGTGTTCGTTCTGGTTTTTGCTTGAACGCGTGAGTCAGCGGTTTGTGGTCAGTGAAAATTATCACATGACGCCCTTCAAAGATGTGTCTGAAGTGCAGTACCGCTTCGTAGATCACCTGCAGTTCCCTGTCGTAAGCCGCGTATTTCTGCAAGGAAATCGTTAGTTTCCTGCTGAAGAATGCAAGCGGTTGCCAGGAATTACGGTGTTTCTGTTGTAAAACGGCTCCAATCGCGTGATCTGATGCGTCTGTGAAAATGGCCCACTCTGCTTCAATATTCGGATGAGACAACAGAGTGGCCTCTGCCAGAGCCTGTTTGCTGCGCGTGAAGGCTTTTTCAAGGGCTGAAGTCCAGGTTACTGGATGCTTTCCTTTAACGTTTGGATCCTGGGTTGCCGCGTTCAGTGGGGCGAGAATTTCTGCGGCTCCCTTGATGAACTTTCGGTAGAAATTTAAAGTACGGAGGTACCTGCGCAGTGCTTTTACAGTAGTAGGCCTCGTGAATTCGCGAATCGCGTTGACTCGATCTCTGGGACGCTTAATTCCCTGGGCGTTGATCTGGTTGCCCCAGGACTGATTTGGCGACATTTACTATCAATCCGTAGTCCTGTAGGCGTTGAAAAAGTATTCTCAGGTGTTCGCGATGTTGTTCTTCGTTGTCCGATGCTACCAAAATGTCATCTATGTATGGAAACAGAAATGGTAGATCGCGTGTCACTTCATCTATGAGGCGTTGAAAGGTTTAAGCCCCGTTCCTGAGGCCCAAAGTCATGTACGGAAATTCAAAAAGTCCAAAAGGCGTGATTATCGCGGTGTTTTGGATGTCCTCAGGTGCAACTGGAATTTGATTAAACGCTTTGACCACATCTATGGTAGAGAAAATTGTTTTGCCGTACAAGTTGGCAGCAAAATCCTTTAAATAACGAACAAGATACTTATCTGGTATAGTTCTGTCGTTGAGCGCGCGGTAATCTCCGCATGGTCTGCATTCGCCGTTCTTTTTCGGGGACAAATGGAGCGGAGATGACCAAGGCCTTTCACATCTCCTTGCAGTTCCCAGTTTTAACATGCTCGAAAATTCAGCATGCGTGATTTTGAGTTTATCTGGCGCCAAACGGCGCGCTCTGGAGGAGATAGGTAGTCCCGGTGTCGTTCTAATGTGGTGGAGAGTAGAGTGCTCCGTGTTTCTAAGCAGTCCCTCTGGTTTCGTTATTGCCGGGAATTCCTTCAAGGATGGACGCGTACGGTGAATATCCGTTGGTCTCGAGGAGCTTAACAGACAGTGCGCGGAAACGCGTAAACTGGCCATTCAATTTTAGGCCTGTTGAGCTGTCGATTAGGCACTCGCTCCTCAAATCCGGCAGCAGATTGGAGTGGTGCAGGAAATCAGCACCAATGATGGGTCTGCTGACGTCTGCTTCGACGAAACGCCACGTTATGTCTCTGCGGAGATCGAGATCGGGCGAGATGGACGGGTAGCCGTACATGTCGATGAGGGTGCCGTTGGCTGCGAAGAGTTGATAGCCGCTGGTGTTCCTTTGGTTTGCTGGCCGCCTGGACGGCGTGACAGAGACGTCTGAGCCTCTGTCTACTAGGTATCGGGTCCCAGCCGTTCTGTCGGTGATGAATAGACGGCGGGATTTCAAGTGAGAGACGACTTTCGCCACTATTGTCTCTCCCTGGAGTTTTCCTGAAACTTCCAACCGGACGAACAGTTACGCGCTCGATTACCAAATTTAAAATTGTACCAGCAGGTTGCGTTTGCCCGCAGACCTTGGTGTTCGACCTGCTATGCGGGCGGTTGTTGTCTCGCCCGCGGGATCGCGAGCGAGCACGTGAGCGTGGATGTGAGCGCGAGTTCTGTGCTTGCAGGGCTGCGACAGACGCGGTGAGTGCTGCCATCTGAGCTGCTAGCTGTGCGTTTTCCCCTGCACTCGACTTTGTTACCGCCGTAACAGTATCTGGGTGATAGACCTCGTGGATCTTGTCTGCGAGCTTTCCTAGGTCATAGATGTTTGCCTGGGGTTGGATCACCAGCCATGCTCGGGTGCTCTCCGGATGATGAGATAGCCAGTGTGCCATCAGGACTTCATCATCGATATCTGGAACTAAACTTTTCAAATGCTTTAGATATTGAGAGGGTAATCGATTTCCAATCGACTCCCGATCAAGTAATTCCATAAGATTTGCTTCCTTTCACTTTGTAAATCGAGCAATCAGCGTTTCTGAGAGCTTGGAAAGGTGCGACTTGATCGGAGGTAATAACTATCGTCAGCGTGCCGCCTGTTGTGGTAGACATCGTATCTCACGTTGTTGGTTTTAAACAAGAAGCTAGGATTATCCATTTTTAAAATTAAATTTCGAAGAGAAATAAAACTGTAATTATAAATGTGACGAAAAATGAAGGCGTTATAAGTCTATTTATCACCAACACAACACACGTCTCTCTGGGTGCTCAGCAATGTGTCGGTGCGAGGTTACTGTTCACTTGAATACGGCATTTTGTTTTGATTTTACCCAAACACTGAGAAATCAACGGTTGGCACTCGGATGCTTCGAACGTTCTAGAAGCTTCGAGATGCTGTGTTTAAAATTTTCATTGAGAAAAACCACACGGTGAAAATAATGTTTTATCAAGCACGTAAAATAAAATTGTACTTGCATTCGGGGTTATGCGGCACTGGAAAGCTAGCTGCGCGGGTGTTCACCAAGGATAGGATAAAACCGTTGCGAAGCGCGGATAAAACTTTCGAGCAAAAATGCACGCCACGCCGCGAGTTAATTTTTCCTGTCGATTAACGCGAATTTCCCTTATTTTGATCACGTCGGGGTCACCAATGTAATTGATGTCACCAATGGAATCGAGGTGTAGTCGGGAAGGTAACATCCACTAACAAATGTAATTAAACTAATAATTACAGATTTATTATCCGCGTCAATTTTAATACAAAGATGAAGAGAAAATAATATAATCCGATCAAGTGTGCGATACGAGCTGTACTCTTAGACTGACTTATATTCGCATGGAAAGTTGTCAGCGAGGCTGCCGAATATCCTTACGATTTGACGAATCAGAAAAGAATACGCGTGGCGTTGAAGGTGCGAGTGAGGCGGCAAATGCCTGTGCTCGTCGTTAGCCAGTGTTCGCGTGTTAGGATGTAGCGAGGCGCTACATGGCTCCCCTGCTTGAAATAAAAAACGTAGTTTTTTTGAATCTGCAACAGAAAATGATCATTCTAGGAACACGCGTTTGGTGTATTTTCCAAAAAAAAATTCGACCCCAAGTGTTTGCGTTGGATAATTATCCTTCATTGCCCCCTTAGGCTTAGTGAAATTGATGTTTAAAAATTAATTAAAAATCGCCTAATTAGGGCACCGGGAAAATTCCAAATGGGGATCAACCCCCAACCCCCTCGGTGCATTTCCCAAAAAAATTTTGACCCCAAGTGTTTGCGTTGGGTAATTACCCTTTATTTACTCCGAAGACTCGGTGGAATTGATTTTCAAAAATTAATTAAAAATTCCCTACTTAGGGCACCGGGAAAATTCTTAATCGGGATCAACCCCCACCCCCTCCCCGGTGCATTGTCCAAAAAAAAATTTGACCCCAAGTGTTTGCGTTGGATTATTACCCTTTTTTCCCCCGAAGACTTGGTGAAATTGATTTTCAAAAATTAATTAAAAATTCCCTACTTAGGGCACCGGGAAAATTCTTAATCGGGATCAACCCCCACCCCCTCCCCGGTGCATTGTCCAAAAAAAAATTTGACCCCAAGTGTTTGCGTTGGATTATTACCCTTTTTTCCCCCGAAGACTTGGTGAAATTGATTTTCAAAAATTAATTAAAAATTCCCTAATTAGGGCACCCGGAAAATTCTTAATAGGGATCAACCCCCACCCCCCCGGTGCATTTTCCAAAAAAAAATATGACCCCAAGTGTTTGCATTGGATAATTACCCTTTATTTATCCCGAAGACTTGGTGGAATTGATTTTCAAAAATTAATGAAAAATCCCCTAATTAGGGCACCGGTAAAATTCCAAATGGGGATCAACCTCCAACCCCCGGGTGCCTTTTCCAAAAAAAAATTTGACCCCAAGTGTTTGCGTTTGCTTATAATTCTTTTTTCTTCACTCAATTTTGTAAAAATCAATTAAAAATCCCCTACTGGGTGCACCGATATATCTCCCCCCCCCCCATTAGTCTTCCCCCATCCCTCAGGTACGAATAGAGAATATTTTTTATTTTTCTCGGCTTTGCTTTGTATTAATTTTTGTGATTTAATGAGATGGGAACGTACAGTGGGTGGCAGTGGTGGGGGCCGTACAGTCCCCCATCACATCTTCCGCTACGGTCTCCCGCTAGTTTCAGCGTCATCAATTTTTAGAAAATTGAGTAATTAAGGGGTCTCCGCAGTACTTCCAGTAAAAATTAGGAGAAGTGCCACAATATGCAGAGTTTGAGAATATTATATTCAAGTAGTTCTTAATCCATCTTGACAGTCCTAAATATATTTATCGTATGGATCAATAAACATAAAAATATAAAAAATGCTTACACACAGGGTAAATTGTCGAGGTCCTGTATCGCACTGTTCAAGTTTCAACTATACACTTGTGAAATTTCAACGTGTTTTATCGTCTCAATAATTAGTTATTGTTAAAAAAACCATGAAAATTTTTATAATGAATGGTTGGTTATGTCAAAATGGCGGTAAGACTGGGCAACGCTGGCGAAAACTCGATGCACATGCGCGTTATTCTACGGGGGGTAATTCAAGAACTTCAAACAGCATTTAGGTTTTACACATTCAAGAAATTTTTGCAAGAAAATTTCTACAAGAAATTTTTCAACAAAATTTTTTTTTCCACTAACATTTCAGTCTCATAGACAATACTATGAAAAAATATAGATATATATCTATATAGATATATTTAATTTCGTCCGCACTTCTTCAAATAATCGGTAATTTTCAGAGAACACTCTTCGAGGTTCATTTTCCGAGGCTTATACTTTACTGCTGAGTAATTTAACTAGTGCATCTTCTCCATCTGTTAGATAAGTATTCTTCAACTCATCCAATCCAATACTGTTGAGATACAGTCAAAGGCAGTCTTGCCGACACGAGATAACTGATTCGATTGAGAGATGTCGCGGGGTGCTCTCATCACCGCTTTATTATTATTCTTATTATCAAGCGTGGTGCTCACCTGTCAAGCGGATTATTATTTCTAAATGTATCTTTTTCTATCTTTGCAATCCTTTGAATAAATACTGTTTATTTAAAGTGATTCTGGTGCTTCGTGATTTAAGCTCCTTGGACAATAAAAACCATTCAGAAATTTTCATTTTCAATCCCACTGGAATAATGTCAGATAGTGCAGAGACTATCCAAATTCATTTTATTTGCTTTTGAAGAGTGATATTTTTCAAGTGCATCAGGTACTGCGGTTAATTGCGATAGGAAATCCTCCGAGGTAAAAACATGGCATGCAAAGTGCCTCAACAAAAACACTTAATAGGACGCAGTATGAATATCTTTGTCAGACACCCATGGACTAGCCAAGGTCGTCAAAGTCAAATCGCCACTATCAAATTTCTTCCTCTTATGTTTAATTTTGTATGCTTCGAGAAGGCAGCTTAACCCAGCTACCACTGATTCGAATGCTGACAACAGAGGATATTTCTCAATTGCATTTAACAGACGTGGACTATCAAAAACAAGATTGTGTGCAACCAGAATGCACTTTTTATCGAAGTTTTGTAAAAAGTTAATGAACTTGTCTAAGACTACGCGAATATTTTCAGTTGTTAAAGGTATCCTATGTAAGTACAAATCTTCGGCTACATTAGCCAATCCATGAGTGGCTGTTGCTTTGGCGTCAGTAGGTTTTGATGGCTTTACGTACATGGCAAACGATGACGTGCCTGTACCAGCTGCGATTCGTAATATTTCACAATTAGAACCTAGGCCGGACGTCTCTAAGTCAAAAATATGACTTGATACTCCTCATTAGTTAAATCAACGTCATTATTGCTCATATCAGGTATTGAGGGGAGATTAATCGCTGGAGTACTCATTAATTCCATTTGAGAATGGTACATAACGCCCTCAGGGCGTTCATTCCGATGACGTATAGCCCTCACTCGTGGAATACCACGAGTGACAGCTCATTTTGAATGTTTTTCCATGTACATTTTATGTGCAAAACGGCTTTTAGATATATTCAAACCCGAATTAGATATTAATCTCATGGGTCAGCGTTTTATCGTGTGTCATGGTCCTCGTGGTCCGCGCGAATTTTTCGACGAATGCCGACCTTTTCCGACGGGCTCTAATGGTCCTCGTGTGTCTCTAAATTGTCGACGATGGAAGGGAGGGGCCTCGTTGTTACTGTCTCGAGTCCTGGAGTTCCTCTTCCTCGTCCTTGAATGGTTCCTCGTCGATATTCCATCCCAGAGAGATTTTTCTCCAGGACGACGACGATAATCCCTCGGTGCAAACCAAAATTACTATTAATATGACATCCTCTAGGCGAGGTTCATGTCCAGTGTTCGTGGCTCGGTTGAGGAGTACTCGATGGAATTAAATTAAATTTTCTAATTTTTCGACAACTAAAAATAACAATGACGCTTGACGATACCATTGTCACAACCTTTTTTTGCACTCTTTTTTAAATTGAAATTTAAAGGCAAAAGAAGATCGGTTTCCTGGAATTGGCCCACTTTGAAATTTTTTGCAGTATAAAAAAAAGCTCATGGAGAATGATGAGAAAAACCATTGGAATGGTCTCCGGAGGATGAAGTTTGGGGGTCAAACTACCCCCGCGAAGAGTCAGTTTCCCCATGAAAAAACTATTGCCCGAAATAGGAATGATTCCGATTTGAAAAAGCATGAAAAAAACACGCGATGTCTCTCTTGGATCTTTCCTGGAAAAAATTTGGCCAGTGGTATAGAATAGCATGAATTGAAAATAACTTTCAAATGAGATGATCTTACGACCCTGATGTTTATATTGTTTTTGAAAAGATTTTAATGAAAACGTATGATGATGGCATTGTCGCGATGATTCAAATCCACATCAGAACGGTATGCCAGAGTTATAAAAATATCCATCCGAATGGCATCTGTCTTGTTTAAAAATAACACCACGGTGATAAATATGCACCGCTTACAATATCGGTGTTTTACGTTTTAATTCCTCATGCAAACACAATCACAATCAGTTTACAAGTGTCCATAAACGAAAACAGTCTCTCCGTAGGTATCGTGTTTCTGTGCCCGTTTCATAATGAAAGTTAATCCAATCAACGTTATCAGACTTCTCATGACAACATTTAAAGTTCTCAATCTTGCTGAAACGCCTGTGAACAATGCGGAACGCGAATTAGCCGATACCTTCCAAAGGATATTAATTCAATCCATGGAGGAATACAATGGCGTTGAAATGATTGAAGAAACATCTCTAGATTTTCAAGACCCCAATAAAGATATAGAAATGATGGCGGTCGAGGATGAAGAATTTCAATCACATACCAAAGAATCATCTGAAAGTTGTTCGGAGGATGAGGACCCCGTAGATTTCGACCATAAAAAGAGAACAGTTGAGTTCTGGAGAAGTGCAAAAACAAGGGCTTCGCCCTGGTGGTTGCATTATTTCAAGAAGGCAAACCGTATTACATCGCGAAAGATTAATGAATCCATTACGCGGAAAACATTGGAGAATCGAGAAGCTTTACAAAAACTTTACAAAGGAAGTTCAGCCTTATTTTGCTACCTATGGCCCAGAAAACATCTATAATACTGATCAAAGTGGTTTTCAATTAGAAATTCATTCGGGGCGTACTTAAGCTGAGGAAGGCGCTAAACAAGTGGCGTGTATAGCACAATCGGTAACCTCAACAACACATAGTTACACGATACAACCCACCATTTCTGCTGATGGTAAATTACTATCACCTCTCTTTCTGGTTTTGAAAGAACCTTCCGGAACCTTCGACCCAATGGTGGAACACCATCTTTTTCGAGCACCCGATGTTTTCGTCACGGCTTCAAAATCGGGGAAACTTACTTCAGGTGAGATGATAGTCAAGACATAAGAGCCTATGATATTTTCGATATAACAATTGCTATTATTAAAAAGTACTTGATTTTTTATAGCATTTTAAAACCTGGTTGAAGGAAGTATTTTTTCCGAATGAGGGAACTAGAAATCTACTGTTGATAGATTCGTGGAGCGGACACTGTCGTCAATTATACCAAAGGGTACAATTGGAAAAATTTAACCCCTTGATGTATATAGTTTCAGAATATGGAAAAATTATCTCCGTCATTTTTCGGATACTGTCGTCCTCCTTGACTATGATCTTAATTTACACTTGAGGAATAATATAATAAAGTTACAGTCTTTAGTCCATATTCAATTATCATCACCAAGGTATCAAAATTTATTTCGTTACGCTTGGTTTCAAAATGGTTATTTTGTTAAAAAACCTGATGAATTTGAAAATCCTGTCGATTTTGCATTTGAACAATCGTCTCATTCACATTGTGACATTGAAGGCTGTTCCAATGTTGCAGTAGTAAGATGCTCTTAGTGCAAAAAATCACTTTGTTTGCAACATTTTTTTGATGAATACCACTTCTGTACGAATTACGATCCTTAATATGATTCATTCTGCATATTGACTGTACCAAAAATTAAGCTGAATAAAAACGTCATATGTCAAGAAACTGAATTATCTGACTTTCAATAAGACTGGTAATTTCTATTCTAAATCCCATCATCCAGTGATTATTATAATCATTGCATTTCGGTATCAATGTTTCATTGCAGCGTGAATGTAGCGGTAGATTCCAAACACTGACAACAATGTTTGGAAGGTGATTACCTTTGGATTATTTAGATTGATAGTTACTAGGAGGTATAAAAACAAACATTATTGTCAGTGTTTGGAATGTTATGCTATATTTATGCTACATTTATGCTACGTTGCCAATTCCAGGAAATTGATCTTCTTTTGCCTTTAAATTGCAATTGAAAAAAGAATGCAAAAAAGGTATTTTGTATTTTTTTATGCAATTTCAAATGAAAGTGGTTTCATGAAATTGGGAGTGATATATTTTTTTTTATTGAATTAATGACTTCACGGGGGTAGTTTACCCCCGAAATTTCACCCATCGGAGATGATTTCAATTTCTATCTTAATCATTTTCCATGAGCTTCCTGTTATATTGCAAAAAATTTGTCTAAATATTCTCCCTATCTGCGCAATTGAAGAAATACCCCTGGAGGTGGTCAACTTCAGAGGGCAGTTTCACCCCCTAAACCCGCGTATGGGCCGATAAAAAAAATACGTGGCACTTAGTTTTGAGTCCTCTATAACATATTCAAGTTTCATCAAAATCGGGGCGGACACCTACCTATTGTTAAAAAAAATTATAAATTTCCCACACTTTTATAACAAAATTGTACTGGAAAATTATGATACTTGCATCAAAAAATCAAATTAAGACACAATTCTTCAAATATTATAACACGACCAATGAATTTTATTATAAGAATTGTAAAAATCAATGAAAGTTTAAGAAATTCATCATACAGTGTGATAAAATTCATTGTCAATTATAATTTTATCATACTCGTACAATATTTTCGTGATTCGCGATAGGAATTTCATCTAAGCGTACCTTAGAATTAATACTCCATATTGTGATTTTATGATACCCAATGATAAGTTCTTTACCTTGTTGGCCTAATTTCAGATAATGTTGTAATATCTGGGTACTGAATTCGTAAAATTTTTGCAATTCGCATAAATCTGTAACGGAGGTTGTTGGATTTTAACGAAAGAAATAGCATTCAAAAATCACTCTCTACACAGCTTGACACATTTCAGTGTCAGCCCATAAAATTCTCGAACTTAAAGTTCGTAACACTGTGTTTACGTGGCGACCACATGGCGGATGACTACGAATACTCTGAACAAACCATAGAACAAAGGACAAAGGGAAAATGCGTATCAAATAGTCCAGTGTACTAGTCCTTATTGTTTTGGAGTTAGTCTCCGACTGACAAAGTTAGAGTAAAGATCAAGATGCGTCCTCTAATTGCGATTGAATAAAGAGCCACAATTAAATTAAATTTACACAGTTATTATTTCAAGTCTACCCATCATTTCTAATGGAGGTATAGTACGATTAGAATCCGATATGAGAATTATCAATTATAATTAATTATAAACAATTGGAATCATTTCGTTAAAATATTCGATGGGCCCGTGTTTCTTCCATTTTTTATCAGAAGTCATAAATCGACAACATCCAATGAACAATAATTGAGAGTCTCTGAAGAATAATAGTAGAATTATCCCAAAGGCCATTTTGGTATGAAATCATTCAACAATTAGAATGAGAAACTGTCATTAATTCATACAAAATCGTGGTTGATCGAGAACATGAGGTTATAATTCATATAGACGATGCGAACCATCATCAATACGAATTGACAGCGCCGTGGTAACGCGTTATGTTGCGAGTCCGTAGGTCCTAGGTTCAAACCCCTCTGCGATAAAAAAATTTAATTTCGGTTTATAGGCATGACAGGTAGAATTCCGAGAGTAATAAACAATAAATATAAATTGTATTTGTTGAGAAGAATGCTTAACTGAAAAATTAATATTTTTTCATCTTATCTCAGAGCAGTGGTACCCCACATATATAGGATAATTATAATACGGTATCAGAAAATTATAATATCAAGATATAATTTTACAGGACGTGTATATGAAAATTCCTATACTGGTATGTGAATTTTCTCAGATGGTATGAGACCGAAAAGTATAATAAATTTATAATACCGTATGATGTAAATTACTTCCTACACATGTGTAATAATTTTGGGTCGGAAATTTTCAACAGAACACTATAGTGTTCCTTGTTAGTTCACCGAAAATACACTTTTTCATTATCGGGGAATTTTTCTTTGCTAATTATTTCCTTTTCCCATCTACTGTAGACCACCTCAGGATCAATCGCAATTCCTATGAAGAACGACCCAATTTTTTAAAGACCCCGAGAGAGACAAGTCTGGTCAAATACGCCTGTTTTCGTGGGCCTCGAGAATTGAATGTTTTTGAAGATAAGGAATCTCTAAGAAATCTCAAACTTTTTTCACATACCCTCTGACCACCCCCTAAATCATTTCCACCCCAATGAGCGATGATGTAATTTTTAAATGACCAAAAAAAGTTGTTTTGTTGAAAATGTCTGTTTTCCTGGGTTCTGGAAATTTAATTTTTTTAGGAGGCAATGAAAAAAATCTCAAACTTTTTTTTAAACTCTCCATACACCTTCTGAACGATTTTCGGCCCTATGAACGACAATCTAGCTTGGTTTCATCTAAAGACTTCATTATATTCTTTGCTATGAATATTTTTTCATTTTCATCATCAAATTTAGGAAATGAACACTATCAGATACACTCCTTGTTCATTCCTACATTAATTTTCCCATCTAAAAATGCAGTTTTTTTAATTTTTATTTGATTTAGAATAGAATTAGTTTCATCTAAATCTTAGAATTCTTAACTTTTCATTACGTCAGATATTCTTTACTATAAACTCTCGAAAACAGCTTACCATGTTTTTAGAGATTTATTTTTTGAATGTTTTATCATCTCTATTCACAATTATCATGGTTTAATAGTTCATAATCCTAGTTTTAAGTGTGAACACCCTTTTATGATAGACAGCATTTTATTCTCAGGCTTATTCAATGAAATCATTCTATCTTAGACAACCTGTTACATTCTACCTTTTGTTAGCTGTTTTACTCAATAATATGAGTTCGGTCCTTCCATAAAATTGTGAGTGAGTGCACCCAGATAATTTTCTGCAATAGTGTTCTTATCATAAGAAATTGACGAAGAACTGATATAGTTCAATGTTCATACTAACGAGATGATTTTTTAATCCCTTTATGGTCATTAATATTTTTATTCAGTAATTTTTTTTATGCAGCTAGAATTCTAATTCGTGATCAGTGTTTGATTTCATTTCTCTGGTTTGCAATGTCTGAATGTTATTCATACAATTTTTAATTTTCAGACTTCAGTCTACTTGATTGCTCATTATCTAATCTCAGCAAATTATTTATCATTATTATGAGTCTTTTTATTTTGTCTTCTTGAATTAAATTCAAAATGTGTTGAATTTAATCATTTTCAGATTTTTATTCATCTGATTTTATTATTCATAGATTTTCATTTATCTGGTTACATAACTATTTATGTTCCCTTCGATCTTATTTTAAATTTCAAGTAAATTCGGAACCTTCCATTATATTGCAAGGCCGTTTCTGGGCTTGACATTTCAAATATAATATCACTGTATAATCCATTTTAAATACAAGCGCTACATGATGACCACCGGAATTCACGTCACCCTGTGTAGACCTGCATAGCGAATAATACATTTTAAATATAATGTCAATTATATTTTTCTTTTACATTGTTGATACATAGTTTTATAGTTATAGTCATTCATCTCATGTCGGTAATGTCCAGATTATAGTTCATCCATTTTTATTCATTCCAAAACTTTCCTCCATCTGGTCAAGTTATTTTTAGATATCAATTTGTCTAGTTTCTGCCATTTCCATATTTTTGTTTTATATGGTTTTTATTATTACCAGATTTTAACACATTCGATTTCGATGTCCTCATTATGAGTTCAACACTGAGATTGACCTTAAGACAGGGACACCAGTTTTATTCACACTGAGTTTGATCTTAAGTCAGGGACACCAGTTTTATTTGCACTGCGTTTGATCTTAAATCAGGGATACCGGTTTTACTTGCAGTGTGTTTGATCTTAAATCAGGGACACCAGTTTTACTTGCACTGAGTTTGTTCTTGAATCAGGGACACCAGTTTTAGTTGCACTGTGTTTGATCTTAAATACGGGACACCAGTTCCATTCCCAAATTTTGAAGTACCTCATTTAATTATTATCAGATTTCAACTCGTCTGATTCATACTGATCAGATTCTTAGTCCATTACTGACTTCAACTATAAGACAGGTATATCAGTGACATTTTGAATTTATAAATTTTTATCTGATTTGACTATTTTCAGAATTTAACTCTTCTGATTTACATCTATCAGATTTCAAGTTCCAGCTCTGATTATCACCTTAATAAACATTGAAGTATTGCATATATTCGATATATCTCTTGCCGGTATTTGTTCTTTGAATTTTTCTTCAAATTTGATATTACTGGTTTTGAATATTAACGTTATTGCGTAACATTTCGTTGAATATTTCATGTTTATTGAGAAATTGAGGTCGGATTATATTTATTAAATACGCCATAGTTCAATCTACTTACGAAATACTCTTATATTTATATTAATCACTTGTAGGCTTATTATAGTAACCAATATTTTTCACTGCAATATTTTCAATAGGATCGTGCTCCACTTCTGTCAGTAAAGTCACGGGAACAATTCATTCAATAAGTAATATCATAATTAGTGAATTGTTTATACATAAAATAATGTCTTTATCGTTATTCACTTCCAACGGGCTTTTAACGTAATTTCTAATTTCCCTTCCTCGAGAAAAGCAACCGTTGTTTTCCTTCTTAAGAAAAATAACCAGCGTGCCTGTTTAGTACGGACTTTCCATTGTTCATTAGTCGACCAAATTTATTCTCGTCTAATACCAAAAACTTATTAACAATCATGATCGTATACTATTTCTGTTACGATTTGTAATATAATTTTTTATTTATTCATTACTTATTTTTTTTACATACATAATTTCATTCCAGAAATTTATTTTTATGGATACACACTAATTCTTCCTATCATAATTTTTTATTCTACATCATAATTTATTGTGATTTATACTCAGTTTCTTTTCACCGTTGAATTCCTGAATTATTGAGTTGTTGACTGCATTTAATATCTTCCAGTAAGTTGATAATTATTAATTTGTTCAGAGCTTACCTGTTTTACAACCTTATTATTATCCATAATTTTGTTACCTCTTTTTCATCAAAGATATGGTCAAAACAATTTCCAGCATCCTTCAGATAGACACCAGTTTTAGGGTGTACTACGGCGGTTGAATTTATTTTGTCCTGTACTCCTTGAATGCCATAGTTATCAGTGAGCCCTTTCGTGGTAAAGAGCCCTTCCTCCAAGGCTTCCGTCATTCTTCCTTCTATTGGATCATTTGATAGGAGCCTCCAGGTTGATAAATTTCTTCCCAATAGCAGTCTGTGTTGGCACTTTTTGTGCATTGGAACTAATTGGAACTAATTGGAAATAATTTTTGTGGATTGGAATTTAATTTTTCAAATATTTCTTGAAACTGTATTCGGTTTTGTCATTCATGAAAGCACTGAAACGATTCTCAATTTTATATGTATTTTCCACTCATTTTTAATCAGATCTGTCCCAAAGTGTCTGAATATTATTTATTTATTGTTGAGATTCGTTCATTCAATGATTTATGCACGAAATGTTCAAGAACCTTCTTTATGAATTATCTTATAATTGAATAGATTATATCAATATTTCGTGGGATTAATATTTTCTATAATTATTAATTCCATTAAAATATCACTTGACAGTCACGTCGCTCTTTATGAAAGCCAAAAAAAAATTGCCTGCTATGTGAGTTTCACTATCACGAGGCTGTCATTGTCCTCAGCGTTATTTGACTCGTTAAACACTCGGAATTTTTACACCGCATATTTTGATTTAATTATTGATAATCCATTTTTCATATTTTATTTTATGTTATTTTCGGGAAATTCACTTAGATTCTTTTCATCACATTAATTCCAAGTTCTGTCAGTCTACTCACACGCAATTGACACTCAGATTCACTGAATTTCTACGGAACAAATAAAATAGTATTTTCAGTTTTTAATCACAAGTAATACACTGTGCCTGGGCCCATAACCTATTAGATTATGGGGAAAGTGAAATAAAAACTCTGTGATTTAATTTAACTTCGATTCTTTATTCAGTCGCACGCAGAAGACGCATCTCGATCTTTACTCTAACTCCGGCTATCGGAGACTAACTTCAGAAAAACTAAGGACCAGTAAACTGGACCTTTTAAAATGCATTTCCTCTTTGTCCTTTGTCCTATGTTTTGTTGAGAGTATTTGTGGTCGCCCACCATGCGGTCGCCACTTAACATAAACACAGTTTTACGAACCTTAGTTTGGACAATTTTATGGACTGACACTGAAATGTGTCAAGCTGTGTAGAGATTGATTTTTGAATACTATTTCATTTCATGAAATCCAACATTTCCTTGCAACAAATACAAAATTTCAAACATTCCCAAAATGCAAGTGTCTCCGTCGCACGCATGTAAGTCCACGCTAATAAGACCGGAGACAAATCGAAAATTATAGTCGTTAAGAACACAAAAAAAATGCAATATTTTGGGTGGTTCTTGATCGTATAACATTCTCCTGGGTATACGCAGAAACAGACGCAATTTTTCCATTGAAAATTGTGTTTTCGGAGAGGGGAATAAGAATTCTTTACTTTTGATGAATAACGTACTGGAAATATAAATAAACAATAAAAAAATAATCCCAGAGCATAAAAACTACGTCAAGTTGGAGATGGAAACAAAAATTTATAATAATTCTCATTTTAGGATAAGTTACAGCCATTTGTCTATAAGGTGGCGGGCGCGACCTGGTGCACTCTGACAAACAAATGTTAATATCTCGAAGGCTATTGAGCGTAGAGACCTAAATCAAAAACCATTTCTTTTTTTTGTAAAATTACCTATTTTTAATACGCTGCATATTTTGATTGAAAGTGGCTCAGCCAAAAGGTATTTCCTTTTTTATAAACATGAACCTGCTCCTGTATTTCCTCCTGTGCTTCCCTGCGCATTAAAAAAAATCATCAAAATAAGTTCACGAGTAACTTAGCACTGATCGAACTAGATTTATTTTTAAGTCGCCTCACCGACTGGAGTAAGATGTCGATTTTTGCATTTTATAATTTTTTGCTTCTCAATTGATCTATATTTTGTTTACATTGCAGCTATTGTTAGCCACTACATGTACGAAAAAAATGTATTGAAAAATTTAGCGAATTCGCGGGAAAACTCTATTGGATTTCTACTGTACTTTTAATTAGGTTCTCGCCAAGTCTGCTAAAAATTCGAATGGAATTGTTTAATAGAAAATATTCCATAGAAAAGTCAATAGGATTCGATTTTTCGAGACGATTATTTTTACTGAAATATACATCAGACAAGGTTCAGACAAGGTATGGGAACGATCGACAACATCTATGTACTGAATTACTTAGTAAATCATCAACTGATAAAGGAAGGGGGTAAGATGATGGCGTTTTTCGTGGATCTGAGAGCAGCCTTTGACTCAGTGAATAGAAGGGTTCTGTGGGAAATGATGGAGGAGAGAGGGATGTCAAAGGGTCTGATAGAGAGAGTCAAGGAGATATACGGGGAAACGCCCAGAAAACAACTTTTGCCAGTGCCATCTAAAATTTAACAGGACATCGGCAATTTGCCGACAAATTGTCGACATACTGTTTGCTGGGCGGCGAGTGTGGTCAGAGTAGGGGAGAAGGTGTCAGAAAAATTCTGGACGGCAAGAGGAGTAAGGCAGGGTTGTCCGCTTAGCCCGATTCTATTCAATATTTTACTGGCAGATTTGGAGGAATTCATGAGGGAGAAATGGAAGGGAGGAGTGGGACTGGGTAGGACAAAGGTATTTTCACTAGCATATGCGGACGATATGGTGATACTCGCGGAGTAGGAAGCGGGAATGAGGTTAATGATGGGACATTTGGAAGAGTATATCAGGCTAAAAGATCTAATGATAAACGTGGACAAGTCGAAAATGATGGTGTTTAGGAAGAGAGTGAAGGGACAGAAGGAAAAGGACACATGGAAACTGGGGTATTGGTATTGAATGATTTATTTACTGTACAGTATGTTGTACAAAAATTCAGGTAGCCATTAAATGGCCTACAATGTAGAAAAAGACTAAGAAACAGTAATGTGATCCTTATGGACCTTCCTCTGAACGTAAATAGAGTCTTACTGCGCAGAAAAGTTCAATATTTGTATATAATGCAGAGTACGATAATTATATATGATGCAAAGTACAAGAAAAAAGAAAAGCAAAGAAAAATGCGATATTTATATATAGTGCAAGGTACAAGTCACTGACTTGTTTGGACTTAATAAGTATAGCCAGTTCCACAAATAGCTCCCTAGATTTTCGCTTCTTGATGATTGCATGAGGATATGAGTGTTGTTGTGTAAATGAGTGAATGAAGGAAGGAATGAGTCAGGGAATGAGTCATGGGGAGTAGTTAAGCTAGGCAGGTTCTGAATAGAAGTTCCAGCGCCCGCCACCAGGTGGCGCCCCAGTAGTAGAAGTTTCGAGATGGATGACGTCATCGGTGACTCATCGGTTTGGGGATGTGGTGGGGGGACTTCCGGAGTCCTGTTGGGACTCGTATCGGGGGGGTTCCACTCTCACGTAGGTCGCGCCACCATCATAGAATTTTCTAGAAGGATGACATCATCCTGTATATTCGAGAGCCAGGTGGCAGCATGGTCGGAGGATGTTCTGGAAGGATGATGTCATCCTGGTATCTGGGGATGACTCATTGTTCTTTGGGGTGGGGATATCTTATAATTCCTCTTCGCTCTATTGGTTATAACATGTTTTCAAAATGTTCTGAAAAATGTTTCAAAATGTTTTCGAAATGTTTCAAAATGTTTCAAAATGTTTTCGAAATGTTTCAAAATGTTTCAAAATGTTTTCAAAATGTTTCAAACATATTTTCGAGTGTTCTTTGGGAGAAGAAGAAATTGTTCCCAGTGCCCTACTCGAGGTGAGGACTTATCAAACATAATCGAGAGTATCAACAATTTGGGGAAATTGAAGAAAATTCTGCGAGGAGCTGAGAGACAAGATCACCAACACAGAGGATCAATCAGAGGTAGCGAGTATCGATGAAATTCAATGGTTGAATTCAGTTCCACCATACTGCCTCAATGACAATGAGGTTGTGGAGCAACTATTGATTCATGCTCCAGCTGAACCAATGCCACCATTGACGGGATTCATCTTTCGGATTCGCAAAAAATTTCCGAGCTGTGTGCTCCAAGTTCAAACGTGTAGAGGTATCAAAGTGTTATCCTTGTGAGAAGTTATCTTAATCTCTGCAGATCATCAATACAAATTTTGAACATTTGCGATCTGCCATTGAACTCCTGGGTTTGGAGTACGATATATTCTTCGTTTCTCGTGGTCACCAACCTGCTGATTTGATCTGAATGATGGAACCTGTAAGGGATAGCTCTACAGATCAACAAGAGAATTAGTTTTCAATTACAACCACGAGTTCATTTGATGTTCTATTGGGAGTATGCGTATCGTTCTGCTCATCGAGGTCCATGGGAAGAGTTCGCTCGAGATCAAGGGCGTTTCAAAACGTCGAATAAATCCTTATGAAAAAATATTGAACCCTGTATTATCGAAACAACATAGACTAAATATTTTTTGAAAACTTGTTTCACATAGTTCTAAGTCATTTTCAATATTATTACTCTTATTATTGTGATGTTGATGGGGAGAAGGTGTGTGTAGAATAATGAGACCATGGATTATTATTTTTTTTTAATTAAAAAAAAAATATATTCATCTTTTAATATATATAATTATCTTGATTTATTTATTACATCATACATTTACATTAGTTTCTTAACTCCTCCACTGATGGGATTGTATTCAACAATTCGATCATGGAGGATGAGGCAGTACGCTGAGGTGTTGGGTGCAAAAGGAAATGATGATTCAAATTCCAGACGAATATCAACTGGTCCGGTTTTCAAATACTCATTCTGCTTAGAGCAATCGATTATAATTAATGGTGCGTCTGTTAAAAATTTCTCTCNAAATTGCCATATGGATAGCTCTCTGAGTTGAGGAAAAGCTTCACATCTCGGATACTGCAATGATCGAAGTGGCTCGCATTGGCTGTCTGGGTGTTTTTACGATTCGTTTGGAATCCAAGAATAACATATCTTGGTTTCTCCAATTGAGATGATCTCTTCACGACCCAAACATGCTTCGAGGTTGCTGGGAGAAGAGGATACTCATACAATTCCCATGTACGAAAGCCCATTGTAATGGGTGTGTCTTTTGCGATGAAATTGAGCAGCTTCAGCTTGCGCGCATCCGACACTTTAACATAGGGGATCATCCACTCAATCTTTTGGAGCTTAATCTTCCATT
The DNA here is from genome assembly GCF_001412515.2 of Diachasma alloeum. Lineage (NCBI taxonomy): Eukaryota > Metazoa > Arthropoda > Insecta > Hymenoptera > Braconidae > Diachasma > Diachasma alloeum. The sequence goes on along the minus strand of NW_021680685.1, from coordinate 135,950 downwards.
TCTCCTCAGAGTTTTGTTGATTGACAGTCCTGTGGAGTACTGTACTGATGTCTGTTTTCGATCTCGTAATAATGAGTTCATGTTTTGCATTCACAACAATCTTCTGATAATCTTCAGCAAAGCCAAGTAGAAGACTTAATGGTATAGAGATGTCGAAATATCCTGCATTATCAGTGATTGTCTCATTACTATCCATACTATCATTCTTGAGCCAACCAGCATTCTCCATCAAAAACCACTGGTTAGGACTCTGAGAAATATAATTTTTCATGAGACTCGTTAAGCCCACATTTTTCGCTCAATCAATCTCCACACCATTGAGCTCATATCGCACTTCCTCAAACAGATGACAGATAGCGTTACTCACGAATCTTGTTCTCTCGGTTGGTGTTGTTCCATTATCTTTGGTTAATCGACCATAAATATGCAGATGACTCTTACTGGGTAATAAACATAAATCTTGATGTTGCACAGTAATAGAAATTACATCATTATTACCGGAGCTTACTGAAGCAAAGGGTTGATGGGTATGCATCTCATAGTGAGAAACTGACTCATCGAAGACGATAGATTTTTGAATCTTCAAGATGTCCTCCATAATATATTCTTTTTTCTTCATCTATGATGGGATTCACACTCGAGGTCTCAAGTGTAAACTCTTGAGGAATTGAATATTCTCACGTGTTAACGGTTTGATGGGTCTTTGACGACTGCTAGTCCTTTGGGGAGATGACTCCCTTTTATAACTCTTCCCGATCTTTGTTTGGAAAACGATACCCATTAGGTACGTTTAATGTGAAGTCTTATCGTGATTAATTCTCCTTGGAAGTTGAACAATTCACCGTCCTGATCCACCAATCTCAGCTGGAGATGATCTATTGCTTGGACCACGAGCGGAAGGTAAATGAGATTCTTCGGCACCTCAATGACTTTATATCCTGGAGGTACAGCGGGAAAGAATTCGTGAATAATATGAACTTTCTCCCCATTATTATACGCACCGCCAGTGATATTACACTCCACACGCATAGAATTCACCTTAAGAACCCTAACTGGTAAATCAGATACATGTGATTTATTAGGTGATAAAATTTTGTTATCAAATCCTAATAATCTACCAATCGAATCGGGTGGTTTAAAATTAATTGTATGATCACTTTTGATTTCACTACACAGAGTATTATTATTGGGTTTCAAGTTGATTGAAACACCTTTCTTTTGCAGAACCTTCTGCAAATAATTTTGAATATCATCAATCTCATAACTACCTTGGGGGATGCTGATCGTATATTCCTTATTCTCATTATCAGAGTAGTAGAACTTGTTATTCTTTTCTGTAATATTTGAAATTGAATTGAATGTCAATAATTCAACAAGAGCCAAACTATAGTGATGAATGTGAGATAATTCAATGGGGGGAAAATAATTCGCTTCCAAAATAGAAGAGGTTCCCGTCAGTGTTAATGTCAAAGATTCCCCCATGGTTGTCAGCTGTAAACTAACTCAATGAATGAATGTGAGCGATATTTATATCTGTCCTTTGAGAAATTTCAGACATAGATGACCACATATGATTGTGTCATATTCTTGATGCTTCTGATGATTATATTTGACGAGGCTACCAACACCGAAATAATCCATCAATTCTTCTGGTGGTTGTAAATTTCCAAAACTATCAAAATAAATTATTTCATTTTTCCGTTTCTTATATGCAACCCAGTGAGTGCCAGGACCATCCTTATCATCTAAATTCACTATAGCTGATTCATTCACCCGAGGTCCATTTATGGGTAATCCATTTCTCATATAAACTCCTCGAAAATATGGAATTTTCATGAGTTTGGAGTATTTCATAATATCAGCATCACTGAGGGCTCGGTGTGGTAGCTTTATGAGTTTTTTGGTTGCAAATGGAGTCCAAATCCTATTTTATAGGACTTCAAATACAATCCTTTACCCATTGAAATTGCTTCCATTGCTTGATTGTGACGTTTACTCTCCTCAAGGTACTGCTTAGCTGCTTTCGCATCGTTCACAGCTTTTGCGATACCTGCGGCGCCTCCGGCTAAAGCTCCCGTGGCACTTAATCTAGCAAATAAGGGAATTAAGAAAGGTAGCACTCCACCAATTTTTCCGGGAACTGGTAATATTCTTGGTGACTTTACGAAACGCTTTCCTCCAGCTTTTCGGACAGCATCTCGTGCAGCCTGAAGAGCCGATTTGATTGCATCCCCAGGGCGCATTGATTGTTTCGCTGCTCGGATGACTGCTCTGAGAGCCACTTGTTTTTTTGCAGCACCACGACCACATGTTTTCTTTTTTTTCACGAGACTTTTTCCACGCTTTGTAGTTTTCCTCCCCACTCTTTTCTTCAATCCAAATCCTAAGCTAGTCTTGGCCTTCATAGCATTGGCCACTCCCCAAGCAGTAGCTTTCTCACTCCAACTTGCGTCTTTTGATAATACACGTCTCCACGCACTCTGTTCTAAGGTCTTATCAGCGTTATGTCTAGTTGAAAGATTCTCACGATTTTTTGAGTATGTGATATCGTCCTCTTTGCACGCTTTATCGAGTGGATTAATTCCAGGATCACCGCCAGCCAATCTCTGACAGTTTTGTTCCCGGCCCAAAATATTGATAACCAGGGATATGTAATTCGATACGTAATTTGTTGATTATCTTATTGAATACTCCTTTACCACTCCTCTTACATCCTCTCACAATCATAGCTCATCTTCGACTGAATGTGAATGGTATATATACCCGCTATTTATACGTTCTGACTGCAGTAGGGTGAGAAAACTCATAGGTGATAGTCATCAGCGATGAAGTTCACAGAACAGGATGTGAAATTACCCATTCTGAATTTTGATCAGGAGATACAAAATGTGGGTGAGAATATTAAAGATAAACGTCATGGAGAATTGTTACCAAATACAGTGCGTGCCATTTTTTGTGGGCCCTCCAACTGCGGTAAAACAAACGCATTATTGGCTCTTATCACACATCCGAATGGATTGAGATTCGAAAATGTTTATGTGTATTCAAAATCATTGAATCAACCGAAATATGAGTTCCTAAAAAACGTTCTAGAAGCAACGAACACAATTGGATATTTTCCATTCAACGAGCATGAGGAGGTGATAAAACAGGAAGATGCGCATCCCAATTCAATTTTCATTTTTGATGATGTCGCATGCGAAAGACAAGATAATATGCGTGCATTTTTTTGTATGGGACGACACCGAGACGTTGATTGTTTCTATCTTTGTCAGACATATACGCGTATCCCAAAACATCTTGTACGTGATAATGCAAATTTAATAATTTTATTCAAACAGGATGATAAGAATTTGCGACATATCTATGAAGATCATGTCAATACTGATATGACCTATAACCAATTCAAAGACATATGTTCCTCATGTTGGAATATTGATAGGTACAGCTTCCTCATGATTGATAAAGATAGAGAACGGAATGATGGCCGCTACAGGAGAGGGTTTGATTGTTTTATAAATACATAATACATGTGCTTTTCCAAGCAGTCACATCTAGAGCTTCATCATGACAAGTTCTATTTTAAATAAAGAGAAACATGTCTTACAACAAATTGCGGACGCGAGTGAAGCAATTCGTGAGAAGCACAAGCTGATAAAATTGAGGAGGGAAAACACCGAAAGAACCCTAGATGAAGTTTTCAAACCAGTGGTTACACCATTACAAAAAATTGTAGATCAGACTGCTTATGCTGAAATTCCAAGGAAAATAAAGAAATCTCTCGCATCATCAACTTCACGAAAACGTGCTACAGAGACTGCTGACTCTAATATCCCGATAAAAATCCAACGGATGGGGGAAATGTATGATTCAAAAATATTGGAAAAATTACCATCAGGCTCAGAGTTGGATATGAATACTACAACATTATTATTTCCTGAAATGGAAATTGATAATACTCATCATGAAGATGATTCAGATTCTGTAGAGGATGAACATGTTCATAATTTATCTCAAGAATATATACAATTATATGATACTCCAAATGGGATGACAGAATTGGACATGAAGTCGGGGATCCGCAAATATAAAGGTGATTGGGTGCTTGGAACAACACCCATTAAATTCGAAGGGGAGACAATAGTAATTGGTGGGGAAAAGTATAATCAAACTCCAGGACTTCTCGAAATATTATTCAAAAAAAATCCTAATGTAGAGAAGATTACAGACTGTGATAAGAAAGCATTCTCGAAAATTGTGAAGATGACACATCTTAATAGAAAATATTTCAATCCAATGAAAGGCTTGAGGCGACACAATAGAGAGAAGTTTGTGAATTTCACGAAAAAGTCTCCACGTGGAAACGGATTATCCAATCAAATGATTGCAAAAAGGAGGTGTAATATTGATTATGTGTATTGGGATGATCCAAATGAGCTAGTAGAGCGTCTCCGACTATTATATGCTTCACAAACAGCTGGTAATAATAATCATAATAATGAAATAATTTCAATTATCGAAGAACTGCGTGAGGCTGGATTGATATATTAGAAGTGGATACATCTTAGAAACATCAGTTCTAAAATGAGTGTTGATGTATTTGGACGAGAGTTAAATGTTGCTGGAGCTGCACCGCGGAATATTCAAGGACCCCCAGGTCGGAGCTTTAAGCTTACTGCAAATGGACAATTTGATATGAAGAACAAGCGATTGTGTAACATTGCTGATGCAATTGAAGATCAAGATGCAGTTTCTATCAAAATACTCAAAGAGTTAATTGAAAAGTTACAAATAAACTCACTACAAAAACTCATAACAGAGAAGTTTGAAGTCATTGAAGCACTAGATGAGCGACTGAAAACATTGGAGAGCTCTGATATATATCATTATTCAATTGAACCGAATGGAGATAGCAGTGTAACAGCCACACCAAAATATTTAAATAGTGGGAAGAGAGTGAAACGTATCAGGAGAAGTCTCAAAACATTGAATGATGGTGAAAATCCTAGGAAAAAAAGAAACGTTCAAGAAGGAAAAAGAAGCTCTAGTTGAGGAACTCCACAAACCTGCGCGTAGGAATTATCGTAGACGTCGAGTAGATATACGAGCTCTCAACGAAACTTGGCAAGCTGATCTTGTAGATATGTCAGCCTATGCTAAAGAAAATGACGGTTATAAATTCCTACTCACAATTATTGACATTTTCTCCAAATTTGCGTGGGCAGTACCGATTAAATCAAAAAGTGGATTGGATGTTACAAAAGCTATGGAATCTGTACTCAATCAAGGTCGAGTATCTCAAAAGCTACATGTTGATCAAGGAAAAGAATTCTATAACAAAGAATTCAAAAATCTTATGCAAAAATTTGATATAAAAATGTATTCAACGTTTCGCAATTTGAAAGCATCGATTTGTGAATGATTCAACCGTACATTGAAAGAGCGAATGTGGAAAAAATTCTCCCTCCAAGGATCATACAGATGGTTCGATATACTTCCTGACATCATATCATCTTATAATGATACAAAACATCAAACAATTCATATGAAACCCAAGGATGTGAACGAAATGAATGAAAAGTTTCTTCATCACCAAGTTTATTGGAAACTTCTGAACCATAGAGTTAAAGGACCGAAATTCAAAATCAATGACAAAGTGAGAATCACCAAATATAAACATGTTTCTGAAAAAGGCTATACGCCCAATTGGACAACTGAAATTTTCAAGATCATTCGCGTGAGGAGGACTGAACCAACTACTTATAAATTGATTGATTATCAAGATAATCCTATTGAAGGAAGTTTCTATGAGAAGGAATTATCTAAAGTTAAGCACCCTGATGTGTACCTGATTGAAAAAGTGATTAAAAAACGAGGAAATAAATTATATGTGAAGTGGTTAGGTTTTGATGATTCTCATAATAGATGGATCAATGAGTCAGATGTATAATGTGTGGAGATATTTTTTTTTATCTACTTGATGTGCATCATTTGTGAAAAGGAAATAAAATTGAAAAAAAAAACACAAAATTTTTTGTATATTCATATTTATTTTTCACCTTAATGCTATATATACAATGTATGAAAATATCTATTTATAATTATACACTTGGTTTAGTATACCCCCAAGGTAAGGTAACTGTCGTATTCGTAGAAATCATCCGCTTATCATCCTCCCAGCTCAATGCTAGTTTCTTCTGGCGGATTGTATGCACCTCATGTTTTTTACTCCGGATCAACTATTGATCTTTCACAACATGCTCATTATTGAGGAGACAGTTCTTATAGTCATCAAATGTGATCTTCCTGAGTGTAGCAGCCTTAACACCCTTAGCTTTCTTCTTAGCTTTATCATCATCCAACATCCTGAATGCGTACGTCTTCGCTCGCAATCCCACAAATTCAATCATGATTTTACCATTATTTTCATCCTTCATAAGACCCAATACTTTCTTGTTTGCTAGCGGTATTCCATAAACATTATCCTCTTTGTAGTCAGAGTTATCGAACATGTGTATGTCTCGTTTAACACACTCATAGATATTGGGTACTTTGAACAAATACAATAAACTATCTGTATCGGTGTACATCAATTTCGCAGTATCCCCAAATTGAGTTTTGATATAGTTGTAATGGAAGTCATACACAATCGTTTTCGATAAATCGAGGTTAGTAAATCCAACGTAGATGGGTTTCTTGAAGTACACTGACGTCCGATTCATTTCAATGATAACCATATCATCATCGAAGACCATACAGCTATGAAAATTAGGTTTTGCTATCAAAGCTTTTGCTCCATACCGACCACCCCAGTGTGTAACGAGCCTAATATCTTTCTGTTTTCTAACATTCTCCATCGTTTTTCCGAATACAGCATTATTCATCAATTTGTAAAAGTTTTTTTCGAATTCATTCTTTGATGCTTGTCTCTTCAGAGTATTCAGTTCAATGTAGGGCTTCAACCAAGGCTCCTGCTCGAATTTCAAAATACGATGAATGTGTCTTAGTTTCATACCAAGTGCTGTGTATTGTTTCAAGTTTCGATAGTGTATGACATACTTCTCCTTCGGAAAAAGTGTAGTCACTAATTTTGCATGTTTGCTTCCTGGCGGAATTAAATGCTCAGGGCAGAGAGGGAAATCCTTATGCAAATCATGTAGTCCTTTAGGATATTCCAAATCAACTTCAAGAATGTATCCAATTGGAGAGCTATCAGGAATGTTCAGAATATCCACAGAAGAAGGATCAACCCACTCAAATGAATCAGGAGGCAGGCTCATACACATAGCAGCCCCATACAAATTGTTCACATCATAATACATCAAATATGATATTTCTGTAGATGAATCATACAGTTTCTCCCCCATAAATGGATTATTAGCATGAGCATATCTATTTGCACACTGAGATACCCCACCTCTGATACCTTTTTCAATGAATAAAATCATTTCTGTATCCGTAAGAAGCTCCAAACTCACCTTTGTATGCTTCAACATAGCATCGAAGGCTAAACCAGGTGCTGTATAATAATGCAAAGGGTCCAACTCATATGTAGAGAGGCAATTGTGACGGAAATTTTCGAAAATGTCAGCTAGCAATAAGACATCAGTCTGTAGATAAAGATCTGAATACTCTCCCAATGTTTTAATATCAAATTGTCTCCACACACTCAGAGCATGCTGATAATCTTCATCGAATACATGCTCATCCATCAATTTTGAATAAAATGCTCCTTTCTCTGGCAATTTTGTTTCATCCAATTTACTCCAATCATCAATATATTCATAGAGGAATACTCCCTTTCTGCACAGAAGATTGAATTTGATGGGATCTGGTTGGTATTTTTTGGTGATTTCTTTATGCACATCATCAAGATAATTTGCTAATTTTTCAAGACTGCTACCCATAAATCGGAACGAATCGATGAATCTCAAATTCACGCAAGTCCCTGGGATCCATTTAGTGAATGAGATATAACGTTCTTTATTCACAGGAAGAATTTTTATATTCCCCGGAAATGATGTTGCAAAGCTACGAATGATGAAATGAGCATCATAACCAGATAGATTGTGGAATATGATGAGGATGATATGAGAGTCCTGATATGCAAGATTACAGCCGCGATGTGCTGCTCCACGATATTTTCCTGTTAAATGACTGTGATCACGAACCTTGTCACCATCACTTAAAGGGTTCTTACAGATGTAGCACTTCGCTGCTGATTGAAAATCTTCAATTTGTTGGGGTGATAAATTTTCCATCTTTAGATTAGCTTTCAAATACCGGTCAGCTGTATATGCTAGTTGTTGCATTTCCCTCGAAAACCATTCAATACAATCATGACCTCGATGTGTTTTGAGTTTTGATTGAGAATCATCAAAAGCACAATGCGTGTAGTATGCGAAGCTATCGGCAATATGATGATCATCCTCCCCCTCAGATTTTATCAGAGATTCTAGATCTGCGTAAACTGCAAATGGAATTTTTTCTCCATGCTTGAAATTTTTGAATTTCAATATTTTATCCTTCTCATCGGGTGTAATCATTCGTATTTTGTTCAGATTAGTACAATCTTCCCTATGTTCCTCGAACGAAGCTTGATGTCTGAAGTGACAAAGATAGCGATCACATAACCATGTGAATGACTTTGCTTTGGAGATTTGATTGCTGACTAGTCGTAACAAGTTGCGAATCCAAGCGAAATGAAAGGTTGATTCATCAGACAATTCCGCATTGCTCTCCACCATCAATAAATGGATTGTATCTCGACTTGTAATCTTCTTACTCAAGTATAAAGGAACTATGGTATTCTTGCGAGCATGCGATTCTAGGCCATAAACATGAATCCTCAAATCATTCATCTCCTCAAACTTGGGAATTTCTTTGAGAGTCATTGGGAAGGTTAGACCTTCATATTTGAGTACAGTGCGAAAATGAGGATATGAACTGAGTACACTGGGATTTTTACATGCCGGATGAAGAGCGGTCGTAACTGCCCACAAAAAACAAAATTGATCGAAATTTTTTATATTCACAACAGCTTTCTTAGCTTGGATGTCATTTGCAAGCTCAATGAATGATGAAGCTCCACCTTTCATGGGTTCGTATTTGTTAATATTAACAATCAAATTCACTATTTCACTGAAGGTCCAGCCGGAACCCATTTCTTGAAAATCTTCCAGTTTGGCAATGAAATGATCTGTTATGGAATAATCAAATCAATCACTCAGGTTTGTTCCAGGCAGGATCACTTCATTTTTCGATGTGAAATGTTTCGTTTCTTCTTGAAATTCCTCTGATTTTATGATTGTAAATTTACATGAAAGCACACAATTGACCTTCACGCCCCCCACATCACTCAAAATATGATCTAATTGAGTGAGAACTAGAACTTTACAATCTTGAAGGAATGATTTGATGTCTTTGTGAATCAAGTTGATGACAACCCCTGTCTTGATTCGATTTTCGAAGGCAGATTGTAAATTTCTCCATTTCACTCGATTGGAAATTTTCTTCACTGATTTCTTCTTCTGCATTTTACCACCATGTTTGCTGTGATATTTAAACGCTTCAATATACTAGAGTAGTTGTGCAATTGTTGCTTGAATTCCCCTCCTTTCACCACTCGACTTTGCATTTTTCAAGTATTTGTTCAATAATTTAATATTTCTTTCTGTTAAGGTCTTCAAGTTCTCAATCTCATCAGCATGAGCACGAGGAAGCAACTCATATGCTTCTCTCAAAACTCGCAATAACTTCTTTCTTTGTTCATCCATCCCAAAAGATGGAGTCGACACTAACTGGTTCAGGATGGTTCCCCACCTCTTTTATACTCAAACGATGACTCATACCATAAAGAAAAAAAGTATGATGACTCATTTGTGTAGAAAAAGGTTATGAGATAAGGATCATCTCATATTTCAAATCTCGAAAACTCTAGNCCCAACGTAATTCGAGAACTCTCAAGAAGGTTCTAGACTCTTCTTCCGATTATTCTCGAATGATGATGTCATTATTTGATAAAGTTTCCGTATATAAACCCTCGAAGAACCGCACTCTGACATCAGTTCACTAACGGCTCTCGAAGTATAGAGCTGTAGCAGAAATCCTAAGAGAAACATTGGAGCTCTTTCTGTCCACCTCTAAATCATCATAAAAGATGGACTTGTCTGCTATCAACAATATCTCCAGAAGCAGCTACTTACCAACTAAGAAGATGGTGGAACTCGAGTCGAACACAGACTACTTCATTTCTGATATTAAAACTGTTAGGACACGATTTGGATTGAGTATTGTTGTCACCATCGAGGCAACTTTCACCGTTTTCCTGCCAGAACGAGTCACAAAATTTCTCCTGAGTGATGAGACGCAACTTCAGGACCTTCAAAAATTGGTGCTANTGAGAAGCAACTTCAGGACCTTCAAAAATTGGTGCTCGAGAAAAAAGTCAAATTGAAGTATCTTGGTGAGGGGACGGAGTTTGAATTCATTAGGATTTAAGGTATTCATCGGAAACGGGAGGACCATCCATATCATTGAATGAGTCATTAAGATTTTGTGAGCGATTTTTGTATTATGAAACTAACAATAAAGTTATGAAATCATAAAATTTCAATGTATTCACTCTTTCTTGTGTTTCCCTACATTTTCCATAACAAATATTCAATTAAAAAATTAAATATATATGGCTAATTGATGAAGTTCAATGGAATTAGAGCTTTAAAAGTGAAAAGAAAAAAGTTTACGCAGGAGAATCGAACTGGAACTCCAGGATGCACTCGCTACCACTGAGCCATCCTAGAAGATATTTTCTGACATCAATCTATCCTCCGATGGAGGATATAAAAATAAATAAATCAAGATAATCATGTATATTAAAAGATAAATATATATATATTTTTTGTTATTAAAAAAATCCATGGTCTCATTATTCTATACACACACCTTCTCCCCATCAAAATCATAATAATAAGAGTAATAATAATATTGAAAATGACTTAGAACTATGTAAAACGAGTTTCAAAAATATTTAGTCTATGTTGTTTTGATAATACAGGGTTCAGTATTTTTTCATAAGAATTTATTTGACGTTTGAAACGCTCTGATCACGAGCGAACTCTTCCCATGGGCCTCGACGAGCAGAACGATATGCATACTCCCAATGCAACATCAAATGAACTCGTGGTTGTAATTGAAAACAATTCTCTTAGTTTTCTTTTCTTGCTGATCTGCGGAGCTATCCTTCACAGGTTCCATCGTTCAGATTAAATCAGCAGGTTGGTGGCCATGAGAAACGAAGAATATATCGTACTCCAAACCCAGGAGTTCAATGGCGGATCGCAAATGTTCAAAATTTGCTTTGATGGTCTGCAGAGATTGAGATAACTTCTCACAAGGATAACACTTTGATGCCTCTCCACGTTTGAACTTGGAGCACAGCGCTGTGAAGTTTTTACGAATTCTGGAGATGAATCCTGTCAATGGTGGAATTGGTTCAGCTGGAGCATGAATCAGTACTTACTCGACAACCTCATTGTCATTGAGGCAGTATGGTGGAACTGAATTCAACCATTGAATTTCATCGATACTCGCTACCTCTGATTCATCCTCTGTGTTGGTGATCTTGTCTCTCAGCTCCTCGCAGAATTTCTTCAATTTCCCCAAATTGTTGATACTCTCGATTATGTTTGATAAGTCCTCACCTCGAGTAGAACATTGAGAACAATTGGTTCTCCTACCAGCATCTCGCTGAGCTTCCAGGACTTCATAATTATTCCACAAACAATGCAAGTCAGTCACGAGGTGTCTTGCAAATTTATGCAAACTTTCATCGAAATGTTCACGGATGATCACTTCATCTGTACTGCATGCTCCACCACCATTCTTATTAAAATGATTATGATAACACATTACCACTACGTCCACGTGTACGTTGTGAGGTTTAACTGTCAGAACTGTGACTCGAATTGAATGTGGACTGCGCAGATGGTGCGCGTTATATAGGGATCCCCCACCCTGATGGTAGCTTATGACTCATCTCAGAACATTCAAGAACATTAGAGAATATTCGAGATCAATCGAGAGAGAAATAACTGATATCTTCCTCATATTACATAATGATTCATCATGGTATTATATTTCATGCAAGTTCCAACAGGAATCAGGAGGTATCCCCACCATGCGCGAGTTGATGAGTCATCAATGAACCATTAATGATGGTGGTGCCACCTGGCGGTAGTTGTGCGAATGAGTATTCAGAACATTCGAAAACAGGTTTGAAACATTTTGAAAACATTTTGAAACATTTCAAAAACATTTTGAAACATTTTGAAAACATTTTGAAAGATTTCGAAAACATTTGAAACATTTAGAGCGAAGAGGAATTATAAGAAATCCCCACCCCGCAGAACAATGAGTCATCCCCAGATACCAGGATGACATCATCCTTCCAGAATATTCCCCGACCGTGCTGCCACCTGGCTCTCGAATATTCAGGATGACGTCATCCTTCTAGAAAACTCTACGATGGTGGTGCCACCTACGTGACAGTCGAATCCCCCCAGCGATATAACTCCCAACAGGACTCCGGAAGTCCCCCCACCACATTCCCAAACCGATGAGTCACCGATGACGTCATCCATCTCGAAACTTCTACTACTGGGGCGCCACTTGGTGGCGGGCGCTGGAACTTCTATTCAGAACCCGCCTAGCTTAACTACTATGGGGCGTTTTCGCGGCACTTAGGTGGCTAAGCCTAGTATAGACGAGGACTCAGGGGTAAGCTCCCACCCTTCAACAGGTCAATCAGGCCCTGAATGCCTCCAGGAAGGGTAGGTCGCGCGTTGCCGACGGAATCGCGTTCCAAAAATAAGCCACAGACACATGGAAGGAGTGCCTCAGAGACTCCGTGGTAAAACGAGGAATGCGAAGTGGAATCACCTCACCCCGCACCGGACGGCACGGCGTGACAGACCCGAAGGACGGGGTGGGGGGAGGAGGTGGAGGAAGTGAAGGAATTTTGCTACTTGTGATATTGGTTTAGAAGTACAGGGGGACAGGCAAGGCAAGTAAAGGAAAGAATGGCAAGAGCAGGAAAGGTGATGGGTTCGGTATGGGACATAGGGAGAAAGAAGTTTAGGAAGGACTGGAAAAGGAGGATTTTGCTTTTTGACACTTTAGTGTGCGCGGTAATGGGGTATGGATCGTAGATATGGGGATGGGAGGGAGTGGAGAGGATACAGGAAAGATACCTAAAATGGGTATTTGGGTTGAGGAGATCCACGCCTGGATATCTAATTAGGGAGGAGTTGAAAAGGAATAAACTTTGGACCAGAACAGCGAAAAGAGCATGGAAGTTTGAGGAAAAGTTGAGAAGGGCAGAAGGCAGTATTTGAAAGAAATAGAGGATAGGGAGGGAAAGAGATAGGTTTCGAGATGAGAGGAGGGGAGAAGAAGGTTTAGAGAGGAAAGAGGAATGATTGAAAAAGGGGTGAAAAGAGCAGGCTGGAGGGAGGAGAGGGAAAGTTTTGAACAGGTGGTGGAAAAAGAGAGGGAGAGGCAAGTAAGGGAGAGATGGGAAAAGATAATAGGATGGAAAGCGAATCCTTGGTATAGGGGGGTAGCCACAAAGGGTATCCCAAGATACTTAGAGAACAGTTGGGGAAGGAGAGGTGGAATAGGGTAGCAAGATTTCGGATGGGTGATGGTTTAAGAGGGGAAAATAAATGGGAGAGGGAGGAGCGGGATAGGTGCAGAAGATGTGGCGGTCAGAGGGAAACATTGAGACATGTGCTGGAGGAATGCGGGGAGGAGGTCAGTGATGGGAGGGACATCTGGGAAAGGGTATCAGAAATACTGGATGAACAGGGGACAGGAGAAGGGTGGATGGTGAAATGGGAGAAGTTTGGGAGGGAAGGCAAGGAGGAAATGGCGGAAGGGGTAATGAGAGAGGGGGGAAAGGGTGAGGGGCAGGTTCGTTCGATCGTGGGAAGGGAGGGAAGTAGAAACAGCATGTTGATTGAAACTCATGGAGACCGGAAGCAGAGGTCCCCCTCAATCGCTCACTCTCTCATACATAATTTAGGAAATTTAAATAATAAAATTAGGATATTTAAATTAAGGTAGAATAAGATGGATTAAGAATATTATAGGAATAAGGCATACAAATCAGAATTGGAAGCGGAAGCCCTTGTATCCCTAAGGAGAATCAATAAAGATACATATATATATACTGAAATATACTCTGCCGAAATTCTTGGCCTTAAATTTTTTTAGTTTTTTGTTGGATTTTTTTAGTGGAAAAAAAGTAATAATCATATCGAGTAATTCCTATTGAAAATGTCTCAATAGAAAAAGTTGAATACAGTGATGAAATTTTACTGATTTTTTCCATAGAATAGTTTCTATTGCACATTTTCTATTAAAAAACGCACGGTAAAACGGTGGAATTCTTGAATAGAATTAAAAAAAAAAAGATTTTTCAATTGAAGTTCAATACAAATCGAATAAAATTTCCTATCGGATTTGCTACCTTTTTCTATGAAAATTCCTATTGCTCTCTTTCATTAATATTGTTCTATGGATATTTTTATGAAAAATAGCGTCAAAGGGTTCTCGAATTTTCAATCGCAATCGGCAGAAGACTAATCAAATTTCAGATCACGTGTAAAAAAATTTAATAAGAAAAATCGCACATCGGCTGAGAAATTTAATTTCATTTCCATCGGACTTTCATGGTCAGTTCTTTCAGTTTTTGTCCAATTCTATGGGAAAATTCCATAGAACTGTTTAGAATCTTTTGTAGCAAAAACATCAATAGTTTTTCGTCGTTGTAGACAACTTCTATTCTGATAATTTTTAGAGAGTATATGTCAGTAGAATAAGTTGTATAGAAACGTAGAAATTCATTGAAATTTCTCTATGAAAAATATGTTTGATCAAACATTTTTATTCGAAAAAATGCTCAGAAAAGAGTTTTCAAATGAAATCACCGCAAAAATAACAGAATTCTGAATAGAAGTACAATAAAAATTCAATAGAATTGTATAGAAAAAGTTTAAAGGTTCCCTATTGAATTTTTTTAATGCAGGAAAAAAAATTGGAGCCTCCGAAAAATTTTCGTGTTCGGAGCAAAACTCAGAAACGAAAAAGACGTTCTGATGCGTTAAAGGGTAACGGAAGCCGTCGCAAAAGTTTGTTTTTTCAACCCATTTTTCTCCGATTGTGTCTAATGTAAATGGCTGAAATTTTCACCAAGGATTGAGGGGGGTCTAAGCGTTGTCCATCTATTATTTTTCAACATCAGCTGTGTCGTAACGGAACCGACCACAAAAAGACGTTTACCAAAAACAAATTTTCTTGGATTCTATGCAATGAGAATCAATGAAACTTTTTTCCCGTATTGAGAGTAGCGGAACGCATCGCTTTCTTCTCATGCTTTTATGCTTTATGCTTTTACTCATATACCAGGAGGTAACATGTCCTTTACAGGGCACCAATTGTAAGAGGGAAGTACTTTTACGAGTCAGAAGATGATGT
Source organism: Diachasma alloeum (assembly GCF_001412515.2). Classification (NCBI taxonomy): domain Eukaryota; kingdom Metazoa; phylum Arthropoda; class Insecta; order Hymenoptera; family Braconidae; genus Diachasma; species Diachasma alloeum. The sequence goes on along the minus strand of NW_021680685.1, from coordinate 120,413 downwards.
AGAATGTTTCCATACCATTATTATTTATTTATATCCATTTATTTATATTTTATGGGATTTTGTACTTTTCACATACAAAATCCAAAAAACCACGGGAACCTGCAATACCGATAGGGGGGACCCCTACCTCTGCGTGCGACGGGTTCCGCTACCCCTTAAGGGGTAACGGAACCGACCACAAAAAGATGTTTACCAAAAACAAATTTTCTTGGATCCTATGCAATGAGAATCAATGAAACTTTTTCCCCGTATTGAGAGTAGCGGAACGCATCGCTCTCTTCTCATGCTCTTCTTATTTATGCAAAAAAAATGCAAATTATTTAACGGCAAGGACCAGGGCAAGGCCGACGCCATTTTATTTGTAAGAATCTGCCAATTCATGGTAGAAAAACCGATTTTTTATAGATTTTTCTTAGCCGACGGCTATTTTCATGAGAAGAGGGCGATCGAGTGAGGTCCAAGACGGAGATTTTGAGTACAAAAACGTACTTTTGTTGCGTAAAAACGTAATTTTCGTAAAAACTTGTTTATGATGATTGGGTGGTATCCGGGAGGTAACATGTCCTTTACAGGGCACCAATTGTAAGAGGGAAGTACTTTTACGAGTCAGAAGATGATGGCGAATGTTTCCATACCATTATTATTTATTTATATCCATTTATTTATATTTTATGGGCTTTTGTACTTTTCACGTACAAAATCCAAAAAACACGGGAACCTGCAATACCGATAGGGGGGACCCCTAACCTCTACGTGCGACGGGTTCCGTTACCCCTTAAGGCGAAATGAAGCATTTTCTCTCTCCTTTCCTTCCACCATTCCTCTAACTCGCACTCTTTGGGTTTATCGGATGGCTCTTATGGGTCAAGATCTCGGGGAGTAAGAGCGAGCGCGCACTTGTATCTTCGTCTCACTCGGTGGGAGGAGGGGGGGAAATATCGACACTCTTATACGCGCCTTGTTTTACCAACAAGTGTGTACTCTGAGTAGTTCACGCAAAGAGGATAGAATAGAGTAGAGGGTCAGTTCTCGGAGTTTAGACGACGCCAAGCAGAAATGAGTATCACCCCATGAGAGGGATGACACCACGAACGATCATCGGTAAAAAGGAGTTAGGAAGGCGGGGCCTCCGCAGCCCCACTCCGGCTGCTTATTTTGTATTTCTCAAGTAAAATAAATTATACATTATAGGAAACTATTATTACAAATTCTATGAAACCATCGGAAAATTTATAAAGGGTAATCTGGTGGGTTCCAACGGATGAGTCAAGCCACAAGGGATTAAATGGGCTAAATGAATATATGCCGGTTTCTAAAATATGAATCACAAATGAAGTTTAGCGCGTAACTATGCCTTTCAACTAACACGTGATAGATGTGGTTCGAAATGTACACAAACCTTTTTTTTTTCTTCCGGAATTCTTTATTAGTAACTATCTTCTATAAATTAATATAATTTTCATTGCCATTTTTGGATTGAACATGACAATTTTGTCATCAGGTTTTTCAATATATGAAATCTCCGGGATTCAAAATCAGGGTTGAGTGGTCGAATGACAGTCAAACCGGAAAAACAAGTGAAATGACGGAACGGTTTCAAGTGTCAAAAGATCATGAGGGCCAGTTGGAAAAGATGAGTCGTGTTTCCATAAGGTTCAAAAGCAATTGTACGACCTTCGACATGTGCTCCTCGACCTTTCACCTTCTTTTAACCCTCAAGAATGACTGGTTCTAAGAATTATTGAGTCTTGAGACCGCTTGACATATCTGATTGCTCTGCATGTTTTTATCGTCTCATCCTGAAATAGCTCGATGTTTAATAGCTCTCAGGGTTCGGAACAATTGTAATTTGAAATTACCGTTACTCTATTACTCAGTCACTCAAATAATAGAATGTGAAATTTTTCTATTAATTGGAAAATGAATAACTCAACGCACTTATGACAGATTACATAAGTAATCAATAACTGAATCCCTGTGAATATCCATTACATTGTCATTGAGTAATCGTCATTGAAAATTCCAAATTATTTCAGTAATTATAAATGAAAATATAGAATTGACCACTTTTTTTTCGATCGGTATTTTATATTCAACCATTTCACATTGCTTGCTTGGCAGTTCAAATGGAATATGAATTTTTCACTTCCTTGGATAATCGGTAATTGAGTTTTAATAATACAAATTTACTTGAGAAATGATTAATGATTATCGAACCATTTTCTGTTACTGATTCAATCATTAATTCAAATCCGAAGTTATCCAATTCAGTCGTTAATTAGTCCTACTGATTATTCTTCAATTGTTGATTGTTCAACGGTTAATCAAAATGTTGAATTATTCAATTTCTCGAGTAATCATCAATGAAACCTTAAGAATCCAAAATCAAAAAAATAGAGTCGGTGAATTTTTCAAAGATATCTCCGAAGCTAAGGGAAATAGCGAATTTGTACTGAAAATTTGGAGAGGGGGTGTAGGAATCGAGGTTGTTGAGGGATGTAACGATTTACTAACGAATACGATAGTTATAAAACAATCACAGTATATTTACAAGACGTAGACTATATACAAAAAGTGAAGATAGATAATGTAAGGAGTAGTTGTTCACTCCTGAGTATTCGGCGGTCAGTGCTGGACTGAATATAACATTCGCAAAAGGCGAGAATTCGGAAACGCGTTACAACAAGCCCGAGTGAGAAGTATACATTAGACGGTTGAGTGACAGAGAGCGATGATGTCACTGATGTCCAGCCGTCTCAACTGCACGCGTTGTTGTGTCCGTGTATTGACACGTCAGTGTGGATGTAGCGCGGCGCTACAGGGGTGGGGGGGGGTAGAGAGAGTTGTGTATTGGGAATCCACAACCAAAAAAATTTAGTCGGCGAGTTTTTCGAAAATATCTCCAAAACTGAGGGGGATAGCGAATATTTATTGAAAATTGGGGGGGGGGCAGGAAAGTTTTAGTGAATTCTCGATGTACAGCCGATGTTCAAACTAGTGGATTGGGCTGTTGGTCGCTCGCTGCGCTCGCTCCCATTGCGGGTGGGTTGGTAGCGGATGTATTCATGTGGGTCTGACCCGTCGGAAGGGTCGCACCAACAACTTCCCGATATTATTATTCGTCCCATTTTGACTAAAAGAATCCTTTTCAACTCTCAATACTCTGTTTATTTATTCATGAGAAACCCTTGTCTGAGCGATTTTCAAACTTTTCTTCAGGGAATTTTGGAAAAACCACTGGAAAAATTACTGGAGTTTCAGAAAATCCTAGATAAATCACTGGAGTGATTGAATCTAGTGATATGCTGATGTTGACAATGCCAATCACGTCATTTATACAGGAGTAATACTTATCTTAGCCATTTTCAAACATTTCTCCAGGAAAATTTGGAAGAACTACTGGAGCGAATCACTCCAAAATCTAATCAGGTCTAAGTTACATGAAGACCTCTCGATTGAGAAATCGTTAACGAAAATTCCGTGGCATACAGACCTACATACACACATACACACACACATACAGACATGTTGTTTAGAAGTGTTTTAAACACCGAGAAACGTGAATAAATCGCAAAAAACTAATGATTAATTTTCAGGGTGATTACAATAACTACCCGATAGATCGGGAAATTGATAAAATAAATAAAAAATTAGAAAAAAACGGAAGAAATATCATGGTGAAAAATATATGAAAATAAGAAACAAATTCTAGTTAATAATAAAATAACAAATTCTCAGTAATCTCTCAACGGTATACAGAGAGGTCTCTAAAGAGCCGATTTTTTGTCTACCAAACGTTCATTGAAAGTCAGAATTCTCGCACATTTGAAGTCAACACGTATTGAAATCCAATAATCTTCGATTCAACAGCATTGTTGACACATGGTATCGCATAAGATCCACATTGTGATCAATGCGTTCAGTTGGATCTCTATTACAGCAAAGGAATGTTGCGAAAAAGATCGCAAATATCCCGCAATCAATGCCATTGAGCTGTTGTTGTACTCTGTGATATATGTATTTTTACGGAAATCTATAAAGAGTATCCAAATAATCTGATTGAATTCGAGTCAAGTATCCTAGATTCATACTGTCATAAACATGGACATTTCCATTACCATCGTATCTTGTGCAAATCCAATTCCCTATCGGTAAACGTTTTCCTTTTCGATTGCCGATGTGTCCATCGTAAAGAATCTGAATATTGCTTGCCGTTCTGGAAATTTCCCGCAGATTACACATAAAGGCTCTTACAAATCCTACGTCTTGCGCAAAATTGAAGATTCCGCATTCCGCCAATTGTTTGTTCATTATTTCATGGAAAAAATTGATATGATAGTCTTTCACATAAACCCCGTCATTCTTCACTTCTTCACATCGTTCGACGAGTATGGCATAATCATAATCATCGTCTCGACAGTAAATGGGTAATTGACCTCTATGGATATTTTGATCCATATTTTCATCATCATCCGAAACGTAAATATATTCAATATCCGAATCCTTTGTTCTCCTAGTTGGTGAATTTCTACATTCATCAATATTTAGGTTATTTTCAGTACAATCATCTGAAATTTTGACGCATTCGGTACCAGAATTTATTGTTCTCCCATTATTATCCGTATTGGCAATTATCCTTTGTTGGGTATTGAAATCCGACAGTCTTCGATTTGACAACATTGATGACACATGGTATCGCATCAAATCCACATTGTGATCCATGCGTTCACTCGGATTTCTATCGCAGCATAGTAATGTCGCGAAGAATATCGCAAATACCCCGCAATCAACGCCATTGAGCTGTTGTTGTACTCTGTGAAATATGTATTTTTTCGGAAACCGATAAAGACTATCCAAATAATTTGTTTGAATTCGAGTCAAGTGTCCTAGATTCATACTGTCATAAACATGAACATTGCCATCACCATCGTATCTTATGCAAACCCAATGCCCTACCGGTAATTCCTCTCCTTCAAGATTGCCGGTCTCTCCATCGTAGACAATTTGAATATTCGTCGCAGTCCTGGGAATTTCCTGCAGAAGACACACCGCGTCTTTCACGAATCCTATGTCTTGCGCATCATTGAAGAGTCCGCGTTCCTCCAATTGTTTGTTCATGATTTTATGGAAAAAATTGTCATGATAATCTTGAACATAAAACCCCTCATTCCTCACTTCTCTACATCGTTCGACAGCTATGGCATAATTATAATCATTGTCTTGACAGTGAATTGGTAATAATCTACCTCTGTTCATATTTTGATCAATATTCTGATGATCGTCCGAAACATGAATCCATTTCGTACTCGAATCTTTTGTTTTCCTAGTTGGTGAATTTCTACACTCACCAATATTTGGGTGATTGTTATCACGATCATCCGAAACGTTCATGCCTTTGGTATCAGAATTAATTGGTTTCTTGGTATCCGCATTATTGGCACTTATTCTTCTTTGTTTCTCAACGGGTTTCTTATCGAGAATTGCATAAATTGGTTTATGATAGCTGAAATATGTTTCATATACACCACAATCAATATCATCACAATTAGCGAAAATTACATCTATTTGGCTATTCAGATTTGTCGATACACTCGAAGGCTGTAATTTTGACTGTAACTGATGATGATTCAGATAACTTATAAGGTAGTTTACATTGTTTGCATCGTCTCTATGATTTAAAACATTGTAATTAAAATCTCCCATGAAAACCGTCTTGCTTCGAGTTGGAATTTTCTCTAAAACTTTATTTAGAGCTCTTTCGAACATTAATTTAGTAGTTTTTGGGGATTTATAACCGCTGATTAGATGATAATCATTTATTTTCATCATGAATAATTCAAAGTTTGCTTTTGCGTTGAATTCCCAATTCTGCCTGTAAGCTGTTTTTCACATAGCAAATCAATCCACGGGTATTTGAGCTGTGATTGGATCGGAATACAATCCGGTAATTTTCTATTGCTAAATCATCATTTTCATTTGTTAAAGTTTCACTCAAAACTAATATATCACTTCGGAGGAACCACTGATCTTTTGTTATGTGAATCAACTTATTCTTCAGGGTCCCAACATTCTGATACACAATTTTCGGACCATTTTCGCACATTAAGTTATCATATGTTAATTTCAATTGTCTGGTATTTCTCAAACGCGTCAATTCGCTCCAAGCTGTATTAGTTGTACCAGCTTTCTTAGTGTGCACCTTTGATATTTGAAACTTTCCCAAAATATACAAACCACTCAATTTTGTTACTCTACTCAGAGCTACGTACATTTTCAGAGTTCGCCGTTCTGATTTAGTAAAATCCAAGCATATCCTTTCATAGGTTTGTCCCTGACTTTTATGAATTATTATTGCTTCCGCAGGAATAACAGGAAATTGGTTTTGCATGATTCGATGTTTCTGATTATCATTAATATCCAATTGGAGTGCAATTGTGGTAATTGGTGTCAAGCTTCTATCAATATTTTCTTTTTCCATATAATTATGATACTCTCTTCTTGCTTTAACTCCAACTCTTGGTAATTGGAAATCCAACCATAATATTGATGGGATCGTGCTATTTTTTTCGAATGTGATCAATTTCAAGACCCCGCATGCTCCATTAACCAATCCATCTTCAATATCAATATTGTTTATTATCATATATTTTATGTTGACTTTCAATTCAATTTCAGGTAGTAATTCAGTCGCACTTTGATTCCCCTTCTTTTTTATTGATCCCAATAAAAAGTTTTTGTTTTGGGCATTCATATCTTTTGGAAAGGTATATTTAGCAGTTGAAATGACTAAATCACTGTTGCATTGTGAAATTTTAAATGCATTGTATGTCTTTACATTCGCATTAGTTGCATATAATCTTATAGCTGTATCTGGAACTTCATTGCCATTCGAGATTTCTCGTGATCATATCAATTTTATATCGTCTTCAGTCATATTTCCAAGTGCTAGATTATTTAGTGCATTTATGAATGCCAAATCATCTTTTTGACGCATTATCTCAGTCAATTCATAAAAATCGAATTCATCCCATAATGGGTTGATGTCTAGGAGTGCAGCCATTTCATTTCGTCTCGAAACTTGATAAACTGGCCTATCTTTTACAGGCGGTAATTGATTCAAATCACCGACAGCTATTACAGAAATCCCACCAAAGGGTTGATTCACACCTTTTATTTGTCGTAATCGCGTATCTATCCAACCTAGTATTTTGCAACTTACCATTGAAATTTCATCGATGATTAGTAGTTGCATTTTTGATCATTTCTCACGAATCTTATTAGCTAAATCACTAGATAATTGATCCATTTGTGCTCCATACTGTTGACATGGTAACGAAAAAGCAGAATACAATGTCACACCATTAATTAAGAATGCAGCTTTCCCTGATGGGGCACATAATAGAACTATTATCTTATCCATATTTCCTTCAGGTAAATTATCGAAATAATTCGTTACTAATTGATACAGTGTGTTAATGACATAACTTTTTCCGACGCCAGCAGAGCCACTCAAGAAGATTTTGAATGGTACTCGGCCCAATTTGTAACAGTTCAATATATGCATCACAAACTCTTTTTGTTTGCAATTTAATTTCCTCATCATGTCATGGAGTTCATTCTCTTTCACCCTGGCTGGACAAGTGTGTTTAATCTTATAAGTATCACTTTTTTTCATATGCTCATTAGCTTTACAATTTTCTCCATCTTGTTGGAAAATATCAATGTTATGAGCTGCTGAATTCCTATCAACTTCGTCATTTTTACATGCACGTATGTCATTCTCGACTTGTTCTAATGCCTCGTCCATGACTTCATCACTTATAATAAAGTATTTCGCTTGATTCGTCTCTATAATTTCTTCATTGTTCTTATACATTATTTCATAATCAACATTTTCTACCTCAAGTTTCTCATTTCGCCAAGGCATAAATAATAATATCTTTTCTCTGTAATAGTTTGCTGGATCTTGTTTCAAGCTGTATCGTCGATATCTAATGACAGCTGTTTGTTGTCGAAGCTTGTACGCTCTGTCCTCATCATCATCGTCATTATCATTTTCATCATAATATTTTGACGGCTTTTTCTTGCACGGTTGATAATTCGCCGCGTAATCAGCGAGGCAAATATTCTCAAACGTTCTTTCTCTTCCACTATATTTGTCAAAAACATCAGTCATGTATATTTCAGTAGAGTCACTATCAAGCTTTCTCAGAGCTTCATCGGTCTTCAACATGCGAACACATTCTGTTATTGGCCCTGTGTTGATGAATATTGTCTTCTTACTTTTTTTCGATAATGACAATTGTAGAGCATGGTACGCTACCTCTTGAGACGACATTAAATTACCGTTGAGGAATACATTCGCAATCTTTCGGAATTTCTCTTTAACACTCGTATTGTTATTCTCACAGTCTATTGCAGCTTCTCTCAATAATTTCGACAATCCCCCTTCGATTTTACTAATAGAATTAGTCACGTAACTCATAACGGCATACTCATCCAGTACAATTTGGATATCGATGTTTGATTCAAACAATTGTAATATATCTTTATTATAAGAATTAATTCTTACTTCCATACTAGATTTCTTAAGAATATACGCTTTTGTTTCAATGTGCTTCGAATTGCAAGGATATACTCCTCTTCAGTCATATCCAATGTCTTCAAAATTTCATCATAACTCATGGAGATGTCTGTTTTATAAAACTCATTGTAAGGGATTCTGGGGAAATCCCTTCGCTCGCCGCGAGATCATCGGAAAGAGTACCGGAAAAATCGTAAGTACGCAGAGAAAATGACCCAGTCGGGCCAATAGTTTCGAGTCAAGTCGTTTGTTAATAATTAGAGATTTCGAGTCACTTCGGATTCATTAGAACTTCGGTTTTGCGTTCTAACGCCTTTTTGCTTCCGAAGGGAAGCATTATTTTTGGTCGATTTTTCGATTTTCTAATTTTCATTGCAAATGATCTAGAATGTCATGAAACGTGAAAAAATGATGTTTTTGAGGTTGCGTCTGTACGTATGTATGTGCAGAATGGCTGTTTTGGGGGTTTATTTTTAGAAATTTTAACATAAATACGGTGAAATTCGCAGATAAAAACTTGAAATTTTTACTGATGATAGCTATGAATAAGCCCCACTTTGTGGCTCCATTTGGGCTCAATCGGTCCAGTAGTTCCTGAGATATTGCCAATTGTTTAAATTTCGTTTTTCAGCTATATCTCCTCAATAAATGCACCGATTTCAACTTTTTTTTTTCAAAATATTCGTCTCGATGATCTCTACCTGAATCATTCATAATACATAGACCAATCACTGCTGAGTCTAGGAATATTGCCGTTAATCGGTTTTTTTGTGAAAAACGTTGTGCGCGCGATAACTCGATAAAAAATGTTAATATCGATTTGAAATTTGGTATGCTTGTAGCTTTTATGACATAGATGGATGGTATTTTGAATGGGCAAAATCGACCGAGCGGTTCGCGAGATATTCAATTTTTTGTAGAAATCCATTTTGGCAAATATCTCCTTAACTATTCGAGGGATTAAATTTTTTTTTTTTTTGAAATACTCGTCCCAATGACCTCCATCTGAAGCACCCATAATATATCGAACAATCGCTGTTGAGTCTAGAGATATTGCCGTTAATCTGTTTTTTTGCGAAAAACGTTGTGCGCGCGATAACTCGATAAAAAAGGTTGTTGTTGACTTGAAATTTGGTATGTTCGTAGCTTTCATGACATAGACGAATGGTATTTTGAATGGGCAAAATCGACCGAGCGGTTCGCGAGATATTCAATTTTTTGTGGAAACCCATTTTGGCCAATAACTCCTTTACTTCTCGAGGGATTAAATTTTTTTTTTTTTTTTAATACTTGTCTCGATGACCTCCATCCAAAGCTCCAAAATGATAACATGAGATAGTATTTTTACAACGATAATTTTTTATAGATTGACAGGCATGGTGTTTGCCAATATTGGAGTGCAGAATATTAATGGGACAAGATTTTATGCTTTAGTCCTTTTCAACGGATATTTCGGAACAAGATCGAAATTAGTGAAAATATTAATTTACGACGAAGATGTAATTGAGCTTCTTACGAATCGATTCCCGAGGGATGAAGTTAGTTAGATAATTGTTTTGAGTATTTGATTGAAAGAAAAAAACATATGTCTTATCGAACTATAATTTGATTTCAATAGTTGATCCAAATTCGGAACGCTATTCCATATGAAAGAAGAAAAGTTGCACTATGGAATACCATCTGGAATGAGAATGATTTTTTTTAATTCGAATGGGACGTGTATTCATCAGCACAGATCAGTCTGTTTTGGAAAATACGAATGAAATCGAGAGAAATAATTGAATCGGAGTAAAACCACATAATTTTACATATGAAATTTTTAAGAGGACGAAATGATTTTATATACTACGGTTGAAATAATAAAAATAAAAAATAGACGATGCACTTCTTCCCTTCGGAAGCTTATAACCAATGTAATTGGTAGCAGAAAAATGAAGACTTTTGACATAACAGTGTGGTGTCACAAGTCTTCTGTCGAATAGGGTCGGTCGCCTGCTTGTTTTATCTTTTTTTTTGTTATTGGGAATCTGGTTTTGCGTTCTGACGCCCTTTTGTATTTTTGGACTCGTTTTGTCTTCACATTGCGTTTCGCGCCTTCCGTTTTGTTAATTGGATGGGGGAAGAATCAACTATATAGGGCCGATAGAATTTTCGTGGCTTAGGCCGAGATATTACCGAGCTGCGCGATCATTTTTGAGGATTTTTTCCCTGCGTTTCGAATTTTCGGAGATTGTTTAGGAGTAGTTGTAATACTACCGCGCAGTTAGTGGATTTTAGGGGTTTGGGAAGGGTTAGTTTTGAGTTAGGTGGAAGGTCACGCGATCAATCCCGACCGTTGTTTTCGCGTGAATCGCCAAGGTCGTTTTAGTTCGATTTTTCTAATTGTTTTTATATTGTGTAATTAAGTTTTGTTCGTTTCTTTTGTAATTTATTTCCCTAGTCCCGTGATCCCGAGAATACGACTCCGGAGAGGAGATTATAGTTAAATAGGAATTTTTCTTGAGTTAATAACCAACTCTGACATCCATTTCAATCAGTGTAGTAATTAATTTTTGTATAGAGTTATTTCAATTTGAATTTCGTTAGGTAGAAATCCCGATTACCGACCGTTATGTAACTGTTGCGCCATCCAGGTGCACGTGGCGCTCTGTCCACGTCTCCTCTCCGTGCGCCAAGCCGCCATCGTGGCCCATCGAGCGTCAGTATCGATTAGCCTCCTCACATGTGACACACGTGAGTGTAACGCAGTTCGTTCTCGCCGCTGAGACGATTATTAGGAGTTTTTTTTGTGTGTGTGGAAGCAGAGGAATTGTAATTAATCGGGAGCGTACCGGAGTGAAACAAGACTTTTGAGGGCCCGGAGATTTATATGTGGTGGCTTTGCCGGGGAGCAGACAAGCGGGGAGTAGGGCGTCGTTCCGTTGGTGAGTTTCACGAATATTTTTTTGGGTTGTTGGGAATCATTTTTGTAGTTTTCTCATCTCAGGGTTTTAGGATAATAAATTATTGATATTGAGGTCTTGCTCTGTGCGGTAGAGCTTAAAGAATGCCCAATAATTGCATTAATCGCCTGGCAGGTTTTGCGAGTTTTGACGCCGCGAGATTTCGGCTCTGTCTCTCTCTTTCGATGGTGGATTTCATGCTTCTCTCTTGCACCCGTAAGGATAGCTATCATTTAAGTGAGGGAATATTTCGGGAGTTTTGCGTTAGGTTTTTGAAGAAAAGCCGTGCAATATCCGACTTCAAGGGCACTTCTGCGCTAGACGCCTCCTAGAACACCTCGAGCTTTACCTCTCGGTCTTGCCAGTCGTTATGGCTTAGTAAATTCGATGTTTTATTTATTTAAGAACTTTTCGGGATTTCTTGCGTTCCTTCGATTTTCTCGGGATATAGTTCTGTTTTCATTTCGCTCCGATCGTTTTCAATGTTGCGTTCACCGCCTCGGGATGAAATATCCCTGAAAATACGGAGTAATTAGGATTTTTGAGTGCCGATGGCCTGTTAGAATTTATTGATTTTTTTTTCTCTCTTCGCGTGTTCACCGCCCTCGTTGGAGACATTCTCATGCGGTTTTCGCTTCAAGGTCGCGCCTCCGTAGATTCTATGTGCCGCGTCCGTCGTTTTAGCTACCACGTGTTCGTTTATGCTCTCGAGCCCGCGCGTTCCCGAGCATTATGTTGCGCTAGGTTTTTCATTGTAACTTGCGTCTGCGGCGCCTTAGGAATTTCGGGTTTTCTTTGAAATCCTTACTCTATTACGTTCCATCGTCGGGGATGATTTCTGAAATCCGGGATTGAGAGTAATTTTTCTTCGTTACTGCTAAATTAGCCAACTCGTCCGATATTGAACTCGATATTCTTTTTTTTTCTTTTTTTTTCTTCTCAGTTGTCCCATTTTTGAGGTTACTTATTGTATTTTGGATTTATTATTTTTTTGGGGTCTCTCTGCGTACATCACGTAATATTAAGTACGGTGTGATATTATTGGGATGTTAAGGAATTATTGTTAATAACTTTGATGGATAGATATATAATTTTTTTTTTTTGTCTCTCTCCCTCAATCTCAGAGCGGATCATGGTTGCTTTTTTTTTGAAAATTATCACGATTGTTATGCCCCAAAAGTGGAGCATAATTATCCAACTTATTTCACAATATGCCAATATAAGTGGCACACATTGTGAAATACAAATATAATATTAAGCAATTACTAAACAATTGGGAATATACGTGCAATCATGTATCACATATATTCGCAATTAAAAGTAAGCCAGTGGAACTCGCATCAGCAGTTTCCACTGGGCTCATTCGCATGGTGTTATCATTACACCATGCAGATATGAGGTAATGACCACGATGTTATGGGCTCTCGATCAAATAAATACTCGAGAGACCATTGTCTCGGGGCCAGTAACTCGATTCTATTGCGGTTCACCTGATACCTTCCGTATCAGTCTGAACACTTGATGGGTATCTAAAAAGTAAGAAATTAAATAAAGAATATTATTATAGTATTCGTTCGTGAGTGTCTTAATCTTCCAAATTACCGAACCCAACCGCTCGGGACTCTAACACGATTATTACTCCTTTGTTGAATTTGTGAGACAATATAGACCCGTACACTTCAGCATTAAATTTTGGCCTTGCGTGTCTTTCTTTTAGGATAAGAGCCCAGTGACCCGTTCTCCACCTGAACCTACCCCTCTCTCCACAACCGACACCCTGAGCAGCGCAAGCACCCTGTCACCTTTCCCTTGGCCCCCTTAGGTTTAAGTTTTGTTGTGTTCGAATTTTTTTTTTCGTTGTACTTTTGCTTCGGTCTAATTTCGGTTTGTTGTTTCCGTCGAGGCAAAGAACAACTGGCGCCCATAATCATCGAGTTTCAGTTTTCTGACATTGCCAAGGGAAAAGGGCGAGTTAACGTCCGTTTTTATCCCCAGTAAAAATTGGCCACGTTACATCATTCATTAGTTTATCGATTGATTTATATGGTTTTGGTGCAGTTTCATTCTCATTCAATGGTTTCAAAATCATTGATCTCCTCATAACTGGATAAGGGATATGGAAACGACATTGTTCGATTTTCTGTCCTTTATAGCAACTATGACCATGCTTATGCATTTGTAATTTGATGTACGGATTCTTTTCGTCATATTCACAAGTAAGAAAACGATCAATGAAATTAATTAATTGATCATCGTCATTTGTATTACTGTCATTATCATATTTCGGGGCATTTTTCAACCACAAAAGCATATGTTCGTGTGGGCTTCCACGTTGTTGGAACTCGACTCTTTGATAGCTGTCCTCGAGTACATATTCTCCAAAAATGCTCTGCTGTTGTCTCAACAACCACTTAAATTTTTGGACCTTATGATCAAAATATCGTGCGCACGTAACTGGGTCACTTCTTATTAAATCAGTCTTGATATTATACTCCAACTCAAATGCTTCTTTTATCGATAACGTCTGCCCCTTCTCACTGTACTTCATTAAAGTTTGTAATAACTCAGGTCAATGACTCTCAGCAGCTGATAATGTTAGGGAAAACGTGGGCTTACCAAATTTACGAATCATTGCCAATAGCTCCTTTTTTTATGCTCCCAATATGCCGGCGAGGATCGCACAAATTTGAGCATTCTGAAACCCTCGTCGAATTCAATTAAATCAGACCTGAATTCAACATTCAAAATATGCTCAGCATTTATTTTCTTACCAGCATTTTTCTTTGTGTGTCTTAAACATATATTTATACTTGATAAACATGTAATTTCTAAATGTTTCTTGGCCATGAACAATATGCTTGAAGGAATACACGATCGCCGATCATGGCGTCTTGCTTCTGATTTTATACGATCTGCATAAGACATGCCTTTTGGTAGATTGAACGAGTGCCCTCCAAATATTCTAGGGAAACATAGCTCGTCCAAATCTTCCACATTATGCCATGCCATCGGATGTTTATCTTGTCCAGGAGCAAGTATGTTAACAATCGGTGCATATTTCTCTACTACTTCGGCATTACGGTCAACGAGCAAAACCTCATCATTGTTTATCTGTTCGAAATCAATTAACTTATTAGTTACCATCTTATCTTCGTTGTCATTATTAACTGTCTTATTGTGCTCAATTGTGGTATTCATTTCTTCATCTGTTTTATCATCGTTGGTATCATTATCAATTACATCTTTATTGTCCACTATAAAATTTATTGAATGATCATCATTTTCATAGTTCTTGAAATACTCTTCGTCTACTTTGACTTCATACTTTTCATATAATGGCGTCGTCGTCAAATATCGCAATGCTTCACAAATCACTCCCGGTCTGATAGATTCAAACATATAATCACTTTTGTGATCAACGTGTCTCTTCAACTTGATTTGTATTGTCTGCATTTCATCAAATCTACGTGGTAATACCTTCAGCATATCATTTACGTCGACTTGAATGTTTACTACGCTACCTTTCAGACCTAATTGGGGATTCAATGCATACGGTTTCAGTGCCCGAATCTGCATGAAATTCAATACTGGTGCCACCATTCTTTCTTCAAGATCAGATAGTTCTTTGACAGATTCTGGGACTTGTATGAATTGGAGACTATTGCTGGTTGATAACCTATATACTCGACCAAGATACGCCGCATTTTTACACGTATTGCATATGAAATCTGACTGAAAATTATTGATTTGTACCAAAAACGCTTCACCATCTTTATCAATAATTTTTTGTTTGTTCAATCTTACAACAGAACATCTGAAAAAGAGACCTTCACAACAACAGCACACGTGAGAGGCTGTTTCGGCACGAAATTGTATGAATTGCAGTTGGAGTTTTGCCTTTGGATCGGTATCTTTTCGTTTGGATAGATTATTATAAAGATTATCTCGAAACCTAAATAACTCTGGCTTTCTCTTTTCCCTGCGCGCTTCGGCATCTCTTTTCGATTCACGAGATCGATAGTGTTCATTTTGTCTTTTACTTCGAATTCTTTGGACTTTAATAATTCTCTCACGCTTTCTGTACTCTCTTTTCTGTCGAAGAATCCTCATTCGTTTAATATTCCGTGAAATTTCGTTCTTCATATATTTTAGATTGTTTCTCATCATTTTGTTTCTGGCAACATTCTGTGCAAGTTCTCGGGATTTATACTCTTTGTTTTTCCGGAGAACGCGATTTCGTGCAACATTCTTAGCAATTTCATTCAGGACGTATTGTGTTCTCTGTCTCAGTACCCGATTCCTTACGATATTTCTATTGCGTTCATTAATGAAATATCGTTCGTGCTGTCGTAGAATCTTCATTCTTATATAATTTCGCTTGCGTTCATTTATAGAATATTCTTTGCACTCGTAGAATCTTCAATCTTCTATGATTTTGTTTGCGTTCATTCATAGAATATTCTGCGCGCTCTCGTATAATCTTCATTCTTACACGATTTTGTCTGCGTTCATCTTGCCTGAATTCTGTTTTGCCTCTCTCAAGTTTCATGTATTCCCTTAGTCTCTTATTCTCCTGCTCTTTCAATTTAGTATCATTCAACTTGCGTTTCATATACTGTTTTTGCTTTTCTCTGCCTTGTTCTTTGAATCCTCTTTTGATTTTTTTTCTTTTCTGCATCTCTGTAGACTGAACGTGATCGCAAATTTCGCATTTTGATTTTAGCTTGTTTTTTTTTGCATTTGTCCCTTCTTCATTTTCTGTGGCTTTTATTTCCTGAATAAACCTGTTCATATTTTCTTGCCTATTTTTCTTTTTTCGTTGATTTATTTTGTTTCTTGATTGTCGTTTCAATTTCATGACTATCACTTTCAACGGCTTATGTCCAAAATCTTCGCCAGAAGTGGATAATATTCCTTTTGTATACGTACGTTCGACAATTATTTGGGTTCTTTTCGAGTCAATACCTATCAATTTCTTGTCGCTATAATTGTTATTGAATTATATCGTTTTGAAGAAAAAAATGATAATTTTATGATGAGAGTATTGAGAAATGACAAAGCAGTTTTGAGTATGAATGAGCGATTGAAAAAACCGCCCACTTCCTTAGTCATTAACTTGATAGGTCTGAATGACTAAACATTATGGTAAATTGGATCACAAATTTATTGAATAGATTATTATTTTGTTATAAAAATAATCGACTTGATATCTGTATTCAGTAGAATTTACGAAGGATAATATCTGAATGTATCTAGTTCTTATCTGAAAAATTATGTGAATAATACATGATATATCTGTGTTTGAGTGAATCTATGATGGATATCTATGATGAATAGTATTAAGAAAGTTCAATTCTGTGTCTGTGATAAGTTGTCTTTTTTTTATTATTATTATCTTTACATTTATTATCTTTTTTAGTCTTTATGTACAATTATCTATGATCTTTTTGTATCTATGTCCTCTGAAAATCGTTGGGAAAATTTCTCGTTCATGCAGAATCTACTGAAAAAGAAAGAGCATTAATTATTTATCAATCGATCATTTTCTCATTTCTGATAAATACTCACAGTAAGATGAGATGATATTTTTTGAAAAAATCAATTATTTATCTCCAGCAGTACCAGAAAAATGGAGTTGTGTGATGATTCACAATGATGGTGCTGATCGTAAACAACGGGTATGGCCTAAAAGGAAAACGAAAAATATTTTTTAATTAAAATTTATTTTCACAGAGACACAGATACATCAACTCAACTCTATATAATGTGTATATAATGTATTATTCTTAAAATGCGAATTCTTATGTTTCATACTCTGTGGAATGAAGTGTATAAGAATTCGATTTCTGAAAAAAAATTGTCTCGTCTTATCATGAGAAAATCGTTTGAAATTTCGACTGAGATGGAGAAAAATAGACTACATTGATGTTTTGTTTTCGAATGGGAACATTGCAATCTTGAAATTTTGAGTTTCTCATTTATTGTGTTAGGGTAACTGAGTATGTTTCAATTAGTCGGACAACGCCATTTTTAGACCATGTCCGTATGTATGTATGTGATCGAAACTTCAAGAGTTTCGTTGACAATTTTTTCATGACGAATGTATTGAATTCCATAATTTCTTTCGCTACATGTACACATTTCAAAGTACTATCCAACGACATCAATTGAAACTCGATTCATAATGTAGTTTTTAAAATATTGATATTTTCTTGAGAATCAATGTTTCGTTGATAACTAAAAAATCCATCATTTCAATAGATTCAACGCTTGAGCGAGTTTAAAAATGTTGAGGTTAGTGTCATTTGTTCTTGAGTTATTCATGAGATTTTCATGTTATTTCCTTTAGACGGATATCTCAAAATCTAAGAGAGATAACGAAATTGTCAGAAAGATCTTTTTCGTAGGTCTCATCCTGTTTTACAGAGAAGGGCCTTATGAAAATTTCACTATCCACCTTTGACTACGAGATATCTAGCAAAATGTCGATGAGGAGCTGAGTCCTCTTGAACTCATTGATCACTCTGGAGTGCTCAAAAGTCTTGTAAACGGAATTTTCCATAAATCTTTAACATTTTGAGATGTTGAAATCTAGTTTAGCCTCCATTTTTGAGTGATAACCCCCTCGCTCTGATGTTAAACTATCGAATTCTGTCTTTAACCTCTTTTTCATTAGAGAATTAAAACTTTCTCGAACGTCATAACATGAATTGATATTCTTTATGTAACAGAAGCAGAGCAGTCATAGTAATAATATCAATAATATTGAGACGTATCTGTGATTGACATTTTATTGATAGTAGTTTCAATCATACAACGGTTGAAAAGGGGAATGGAATCACAAAAAGTCCTTGTTCGAGTTCAGGTACTTCTAGTCATGACAATTTCGGCAGTTGCTAATGATGCACTACACTTGAGTCTTTTAAGATACTCATCTATGCACGAAAAACCCTTGCGAATTCTCCTTATTCACGCAAATAGTAGAAATGGGCCTTTTGTCGACAAAAATGATGTCAAGTAATGTTCAGCTCCAACTGTCATTTGAGAGTTGTGAGGTTATGGACTCAACGTCAGTGAATTTAGCCACACGATTGTCCGCCACCGGAAATGCAGTGGCACTAGAGAAAAACTACCTTCCGCTGTGCATGCGTCGTAAAATAATATCCAGAGACTAAAAATATTATTCGCCAGAGATTTTTAAATTTTTATTCAATACTGACAACTTGTCTGACAATAAGAAAAATATCATGTACATCGTTTATATCATGCCAAATTCTATGGAATCAGGTGAATATCTCAGTCAGATAAACGTTGGTTTTATAGGAAAGGTAAGAAAAATCAGACAGATATCATAAGACTCATTGTCGATATTCAAAGCACCTTGCAAACTTTATTATTCAACTTTATTAATTGTATAGAACATTTTATTAGTTTAATATCCGAGAGATATGTTAGTTTATTGCCTGAAATTATTCCTTTTTTTTGGTTTCTTGAGAAAAGCGAGACAATTTGTCGACGAAGATGACGGATAATTCTAGATTATTCTCCTAAATTTGATCAATATCTCTTGAATAAGTGGATTCATGGAAAACTGTCAAGAGACCTTCTCTGTAGATTATCAAATTCTTTACAAAAAAAGGTCTCTGACATCTAATCTAATCCTGATAATTTCAAAGATATTCATAGAATTAAAAAAGTTGGATAATCTATTTTGAATTTATCTGTTTTTGAAATCTGAGAAATTCGCGCGAAAAAAATTTGAGGGATTTTCTTCAAAATGAATCTTTGTTTTTTACACTTTTACCAGAAAAAACTTTGAAAAAACTTTGTTGATGAAATTTGGTTCTCATTTCCCTTTTTCCTCTATAAATAATCTCAGTCTCATTCATTTGACTGTTTACCAAGTAAATTATACTCTCGTACTAATGCTCGATTGATTAAATACAAGATTTCTGAATTTTTGAGTCAAGTTTTCATTGACAAAAATCGATAAATTATCGAAAAAAACATTCAGGCGAATGTTCTAGAATGTAATCTTAGGCTATAATTATACGGCAGCTTCGTGTACATTTTATGCAGTGTGAGAGCTCTCTTGCCTTAAATATTCCATAAATAACCAAAATCAGTCAGATATCACACAATGTCTTATTTGTTACGAATATTCATATCACCTTGCACGTATTATTATTTAAATACTAATCAACTTTCCTATAATTTCTCATAATATACCTAAGAATCATAGGGTAACTTTGCTCACATCATATGCAATTAAGGAAGTTATTCGTTTTACCAATATCATGAACAGTTGAGTTCCATTGTTCAGTTTTTCTTTTATCGATCTTTGTGTTTAATCTTCCAGACTTGAATCCTCTGAATTTATTCAGATACAATGAGAATTATTCTAAATATAAACGTGAACATAGTGAAATAGTAGTTATCATAGTAAATATCTTAGATTTCATGTAAAACTCAACTTTAAGAGGATATCCCTGACGTTTGTTGAATTCGTTTTTAAATTCAATGAACTGGAAAAACATCCCAAGAATACAACTCAGATATTTTAGGGAGCAAAAATTATCGGAATCTCATCGTGATTGAAAATTTCAAATGAAAATAGTGTAATTAACGAAGAATTAGAGGAAAAATGAATTGAATTCATCAACGAAGCTGTGAATGGGTTCAACTTTATCATAGTATAACATCAGTTCTTGGAGGAAATCTCGAAAACTGAAGGAGATATAAAAATTTTTATGAAGACCTTTTTTGTAGATGTCACTCTACTTCACGAAAAAGGCCTCTATAAAAATTTGACTTTCTCCCTTCAATTGCGAGATTTTTTGAAAAAGTTGATGCGGAGTTTAATCGAGTTAAACCCATTGACAACTTTGAAACTGAGTGAATACACATTTTCTCAAGAAGAAAAAATTTTGAATTCTGAAAGAATGAGAATGTAATCGACCATGAACATTCAGTACTCATCTAAATCAAGAACCACCACCATTCAAAGTTCCCCAGTTGCAATGTTCATACTTAATCCATTTTCTTCTAAAAAAAAAAGATCGAAATTAGTGAAAAGTATGTAAACTTCATGAAGACTGAAGTAGGAACTTGATCATCAATTTTCTGATCCATTTAATTTCAATGAAAATTTCAAATTTCCACATACACACCTTCTTATCATCCACATTCTCCTTGTCTCGTTCATTATCATCAGGTGTACGTTTGCGTGATTTCAGTTTCGTCTCGTCTTCTGGGGGTGCATAGATTGCTAATTTTAATTGAGCACGATCAAGGAGAGGCTGATTTTGATCAACATAAATATTTTTCATGTTCTGAACTCTCAGTATCGGTGCACCTGGCTTTGTAGTTCCAATCTGCCCAACTACTTTCACACAAGCACCACGAACTAATTTGTCATCCTGCTCAAAATCTTCTATCTCCACACAGAGTATATAGACGTCATCAGCAAGTACGCCATAGGCATGGTTTCCTTGTTGAGTTGCTCTTGAAGCTCTGAACTCCGTTTTTAAGAATCCAGTCACGCCTGCAAAAATCAAAATAATTCTCAGAAATAATTTCAAAAAAACAATATTGTGATTACAGAAAAAAAGGAATGAAATTCGGAAAAATTAAATGAATTACATTGGAATTATCTCAGGTTTTGAAATTCACACTCACCAACTGCACCATCTGCTGATAGAACATCTTTGATAATGCACTCTGTATAATCCTTAAGAGCTTTAAATCGTCTGTTTCGAGAATCATAAGTGCCAAGTACTTTGACATTGCTCTCCTTTTGCACATGAAAATCCAGAGGATGGATAATCTTCTCTTGATTTTTGTAATACTTGAAGTTGATCTCACCGAAAGTACCTCCATCGACTTGGAGTATCTGCGACAATAAATAAAAAATTATGTCTGTAAAAAATATCCTATTCTACAAAAAATATTTATTACGAAAAAAAAATGATCTTATAGAAGTATTTTGAATTATTTTGGAAGAGATTGAATCAGGATACTTGATATATTGATGATGAATTGTCGAATTTTTGATAGACAGGGGAGTTTAGCATTCTTTAGAGGTTAAGTGAGGTTATAAATAGTTGTAAATGTCTAGAAAATGTTGGAAAACTTATTCCCCTTATCATATGCATTATGCTTACATCATTATGCATCAATTTGCTGCTCCAGAATAATGCACTTTCCGATCTGAACACCACGAGCATTCTCTTCCCATCACCATCATTTAAGCGAACTGTGAGAACCCAGTTTGGAAATGTTTTCAATTGTCGAAGAGGCTCCACACCCTCAACATACCTTGTCACTTCCCTGTAAAGTATTTAGTAGTTTGAAAAATTAATTTTATGACCTCTTTGATCAACAAAGAAAAAAAACGGAAGTTTTGAAATGGTATTTGGTGAAGAAAAAAAAAATTAAACTTAGAACAGAGACCTGTTGCTGGAGGGGAAGAGGTTAGGAATGGGTTCAAGCGACTTTTTCTTTATATAACATATAATATCCATAAATATACTCACATCATCACATTTCCTGGGAGAAAAGCATTGATTTCTGCACTAGTCGTGAAATCATCCTCGAGCAATGACATTTTCAAAATTGTCGATGGTCTTGAAGCACTCGATGATTCGACAAACTCGCTGGATATACCGGAAGTGAACGGAGAGCCGATTTCACCATTTGTCACTCAGACAATGTCGCTTTCATGGAAAACATGGCGCATTTTCATGAGTACATCTACTGATTTGAAGTTGCATCATGAGAGATTTGGACAAACCGCGCACTTTCGTAGCAACTCTCATTTATTGATAAAGAAATGAAAATATTTCGAAGAAATTGGAGAAAATGAAGAGCTTTTCTTCATTATAATCGTTCGTTATGAGCATCTTATGAGAATGAGAAATTTTTGGTTATTTTTTTCTATTTTGAATTTTTCGTTCTGGAATAACTCGAAAACCATCAGACCAATATCAACCAAAATCTAATCCGGTCTAAGTTACATGAAGACGTATCGATTGGAGAAAAAAAAAGTTAAATCGGACCATTCGTTCACGAGAAATCGTTGACCAAAATTTTGACCACATACGTACAAAGTAACACACATACACACACACACACACACACCCACAGACATTTTGTTAAAAACTATCGAGGAACATTAGAAACACCTTGAAACGTGGAGATATGGAAAATCGATTTTTCATTTTCGGGGCATTATAATAACTTCCCTGCCCGGGAAGTTAAAAAAAAAAAATGAAAATTGAAAAACTTAATCGATGAATTAAATAGTTATTAATGGCGATTGATAGTTCTCAGCAATACCTACATTTTAAGAAAAGATTCAATTCCATCCATTCATTAGTGAACAATTGAAGCAAAACTTTGTTACATACGTACCTACACATGTACGGACGAGGTCTTAAAATTTTCAGTAAAAATTCACTATCTCCCTTAGTTTAGGAGATATTATTGAAAAACTCACCGACTCAATTTTTTCATCGTGCATTCTCAATAATAATATATATAAAAAATATATATATATTAGAATAAAAACAAAAGGTTTTTATATATATATAAAAACTACCACTATATTTTGCTGAAAAGAATTATTATTATTTCAAATAATTGATTTTTCAGTTTTATGATTATTACATTTTATTATTAGTATTATCCTTATTATTCTTCTTCTTATTATTATTACAGGTATATATATTTAAAATATATATGTTCGGTTTTCCATCGAAGTATTTTCCCACACACATACGCACTCATAGACATGCATGCAGTCACACAGGCTTCGCTCGCATGCTTGCATGGCCTACGCACCGTTGACCGATGTATTCGCCTCAGATGACCAGTGGCCTCTCACCTCTGACACTTGAGGCGCCACTTGATGGACAGGTGTCCAGTGAACGCCCCCATTTAAATTGGTTCACGTTCACACTTTTGGTTTTTCGTCACCTGCCACCTCGTGGTCTTAATCTTTTTTATTCGATTCTCGGCCATCGTGATCAATACATCGTGCTCTGCGAGTCTATTGTTTGTCCCGCGGACAATTGCTCTGCGAATCAAGTTCTGCGAGTTATTCGATAATATGGTGACCCGCGCATTTGTTTGATCATCTCGATTATTATAGTTAAAACATCACGTGTAAATATTTGACTTTTATATAATTAAATTGACTGTGTTGACCAACGTGCACGTGTTGTGATTTGTGGACCCTCTCACGCTCCCGTAAAAATCCATTCGCATCTCACTCATCGCTCGCTCATTCCACAGATCTCAGACCCGGCATCGAACAATGTAAATATATATTCTTTTTCCCCCCATGCCCCACCCCCCTGNCCGCCCAAATTTTCAATCAAAATGCGCTATCTCCCTTGGTCTCGGAGATATCTTTGAAAAACTCAACGACTCAATTTTTGGGTTGTTAATTCTCAATGCCCCCTCCCCTCCCGCCTTGCCGCCCCGCACAAATTTTCTATACACAATGTCCCCCTCTCCCCCCCATTTTTCCAGTAAATAATATAAATGACCCCTGATATAAATCCACCCTTTTCATGCCCCGCACCCAGACCCCCTTATGTAAAATCCTCTCGACTGTAAGACCCCCCCGGATGTCACTACCCCCATGAATAAATCCTCCTTAGGGGGCGTAGCTCCCTAGTAGGAATATATTATTATAAATTATAGGAAACCATCGAAAAATTCATAAAGGGTAATATAGTGAGTTCCAACGGATGAGTCAAGCCACAGGGATCAAATCGCCTAAACAAATATATGCCCGTTTCCAAAATGTAAATTGCAAATGGAAGTTTAGTGCGTAGCTATACCTTCCAACTAACACGCGTTAGATGTGGGTTTGAAACCCATATAATTTTTTCTTCTTCTTCCGGAATCCTTTATTAGTATCTGTTGCATTCAACATGGATTGAACATGACAATTTTGTCATCAGGTTTTTCATTATATGAAATCTCCATGATTCAAAATAAGGGTCAAGAGCTATCAGGGTTCGGGAGTAATCGTTACTTTTGTAATATTTTTAGCTCTAATTACAATTACACCGTTAATTTTTTAATTGAGATTCTTCATTTTTTTATTACTTTATTAACCTGTAATTGAAATTGAAAATTCAGTGATAACCAAGTATTCGTCAATTGCAATGAAACGAATTACCATTGATTAGGTAACCAATAATCAGAAACCTAATAACTATAAACTATGAATTGATAATGAATGACTATTCTCCTAGCATCAATTAGCGGGGCAATGATTAACTGAGCAATCTTTATCCACCTTGAATTCCTCCCTTACATGAAGCCTCCTATTTGTACAATCCCCCCTCAAAAATTAAAAAAATTTCTAGGTTTCAGAAAATATTTTTTATAAAATTAAGTGTATTTTGTGATAAAATTAATCGTCAATTTGATTAATTTTGAACGATTTTCTTCTAAAATTTAGAAATAAATAATTGTAACATCTAATTACAAAATAAATGTGTTCAATAATAAGTGTTCAGTGCGTGGAAATTGATCAGCTCTATCGGGTATAGAGGGGATATTGTGTTCATATCTCGTCTGAGTCTGACTATCCTGAAGCTGACTATACTTGTGTTCGGTTGGTCGGTGAAAGGGCATAATATACAAATGATAATACTGATATTCATACATTCTATTTATCACAACAGCCAAAAGCATGATGACGGAGAACCAGTGGAGACTACTGGTGGAGTGGCATGAGCAGAAGCTCCTCGCCAATAAGCCTCCCATCATGCCCAAAATCTATGAGGAGCAACCACCAATTACTGCCGAGGTGAGTGAGATGAGCAAAGGGGAGGAGAGCGACGTTGAGAATGGGGAGGATGGTGAGAACGGTGAGGAAAGTAAAGTTGCGGGACAAGCGGCAGTAATTGAGGCTCTCAAAGTAGGTAAAAGTAAACCCCAGATTACAAAAATCGAGTACGTGGAACCTCAAGTTAAAATAAGGTCCACGTTACAAAACCACCTGATAAATCCAATGAAATACTACGCGAGCAAACCAAGAACTGAAATTCCAGTGGAAGGCAGACTTGAATCGGTGTGCTCGAAACTTGATGCTGTGACCAGCACACTCGTGAAGGTTTTGAATATTCAGACCAACACTAGTGGCTGGATACTAGACAGCATCAAGGAAATAAGAAAAGAGATGAGCGAGATGAGGAAAGGCCGGGATGACGGGCTCTCCCGTATCGATGACAGGACGGAGAGTCCGCTGAGGGCTAAAACTGAGGACCCTGGTAAAAAGGTGAGAAATGGGTCAGATTCACCAGATGATGGCCATGATTTAGATGAGGATGTAAAATTAGAAGCGAGAATTGAGAATCTTATCAAAAGACAATGGGAAAATCTGAGGCGAGAAGAAAAGAGTCAAAGTGGTGGAAGCACTGAAAATAGCACTGCTAAACAAGTTGCTGAAGCCATAAAACTGGAGGTCCTTAACAAAGGACCATCAGTTAAAAGAGACTACAAATTAGATAGTAACACTAGATTTGAACACTTCTATGACCATTTTAAGTCAGAAGTGAGATCTCACAAACTCCTGTATGTCTTAGATAGTAACGTAATATTCAGTGGAGATAAAAGACTTTGGATGAGCATAAATTTAAAGTGAGAGACATATTGATCAATCACATCGATGAAAACTATCACTCTAAAGTAGTATTACTAGAAGATCCAGTAGCTATTCTAAATAAACTCAAAGAGATAAAAAGATACGAAACTAATGTATCTTCATTTATGGCGAGGAAAGAAATCTCCAATATACAGTATGTGATTGGAAAAATGATAGCAGTAGAGTTTTGTGAGAAGTTCGAGGAGGCGATTCGAACTTACGAAAATTCAGTAAAAGCCACCCCTTTATCCAATAAGGAAAAGAGGGACGCGTTTAATAATGCCATGATGGGGTCTGTACCGATGGTACAGTACCTCCAGTCCTCAGCTAAACTTAGAGGTGAGCAGCCCCCAACTTATGAGCAATTAAAACTTGTTGTGATGCAGGAAGAAGCATCAAGGAAACAGTCTGGGGAGGGGAGCAGTGAGGTGAGAGCTGCGAACCTCACCGGATTTAAGAAAAGATGTTTTGAGTGCGGGGACTATGGGCACCTCGGCCGAAATTGCCCGGGCAAGGGTAAGGGCAAAATGTGTTACAGTTGTAAAGGCTACGGACACATAATTAAGGATTGCCCAAACTCAGGTGAGAAAAACAACAAGCCCAAAGTTAACATAAGACACATCAGTTCGAAGGGATACAGAAGTGGCAGAAATCTGTTGGGTTACGACGCGAAGGTGTGCTACCTCAGGTCAGATCAAGGTACGGGATTTACTGGGGGACAACCAGTTGAGGTATTGAAAAAATTAGACGCGGAACTCCAACTGGCAAGTCCTGATACTCCAGAACACAATGGAGTCGCTGAACGATACAACCAGACAATCCAGAAAAAGGTGCGTGCCTACATATTCGACGCGAAATTGCCGGAGAATATGTGGGATCTGGCTCTGTCTGCCGCTGTATATACGTTCAATCGAACTCCTCATAAATCTAATGAGATGAGAACTCCACTGGAAAAGTTTGCGCAGGGACATAGCTTTGATGTGAATCAGATTAAGAGATTTGGAAGCCTAGCGTACATGAAAGTACAGAGAAAGGTAGGACCGAAATTAAGGGCAGAAAGTGCGAGAGGTATTCTGGTTGGATACACTTTAACAGGATACATACTACTGAAACCAGAACAAGGAAAATTCTACGAAAGTACACACGTAAGATTGAATAAGAAACAGGTCTATGGTGATAGGTACAAGAAAGGTGAGATTAAGAACGTCCCAGAAGTTCAAGAAGTGACAAACAAAGACAAATGGTTTGTAGAATTTGAAAAAGAGGTGAACGATTTGAATGAAACGTCCAAATCGGAGAGAGAGACGAAGAGAAAGAGGGGCAGACCAAGGAAGGAAACCCCAAGTCTTAAGGTATGTAAGGTGAGCAAACCTGCAGGTTTTTGAACCTGTGTTTTTCAACCTGTGAGTCAGGGCAGGATTCAAGCTTTGAAGATTTGCCAATCGATACGAGCTTGAAAGCCGGAGCATTTCTGGCTTGTTTGTCACAAGGTGAAAATGGACCAAATCTGGATGAATCTACTGATGAGGTCTACCATGCTCTTCTTGCCAGTATTAATTCAGATCCAATTAACTATAAAGACGCGATACAAAGAAAAGATAAGAGCAGTTGGACACTGGCGGTAGAAGAAGAGCTTAAATCGATGAGTAAAAATAAAATGTGGAAAATTGTAGACCGACCGATTAGTAATCAAAATGGACAGAAGGCTAACATAATTGACTCTAGGTGGGTATTTAAACGCAAGATAGAAGAACGGTGAGACGCGATACAAGGCGACATTGGTTATACGGGGCTTTAAAGATCGAAATCTTTACGAGTTGAGAGAAACATATGCCCCGGTATCGCGAATGCACTTGGTTAGGGCCGTGTTTGCTATCATTAACAAATTCAACTTAGACACCTGCCAATTAGACGTGAAAACGGCATTCCTCAATGGTGAGATAGATAAGGAAATCTACATGGAGATCCCAGAGGGCACTCATCACTCAGATCAGAAGTGAGAGACCAAGGTGTGCAAATTAGAGAAATCTCTCTATGGACTTCGAATAAGTCCAAAACGGTGGAATGAGAAATTCACTGAAGTGGCACTCGGTGTGGGCCTCGTGAACTCTGATCTTGAGCCGTGTCTGTTTACTTAGAGCAGTGAGGAAAAATTTCTAATTCTACTATTATACGTAGATGATATAATTATGGCGAGTAACGATAAAGATAAATTAGATGAGATTAAAATGAAACTGAGTTCTGAGTTTGTAATGACAGTAATGGGCGAGCCGAAAGAGTTTCTGAACATTTCAATAAGACGAGATAGAGAGAATCGTATATTAAAAATGAGTCAGAAAAAATATATTAAAAAGATACGAATAAAATACGGTTCTGAGAACTCACATCCTCGAAGAACTCCAATACTCACTGAAGAGGTCTCTAACCACGAGCGAAAAATTAGAGAGTCGAACACTAATGGTGAGTTTTATAGTACAGCCGATGAGAAATTGAATTGTCCTTATAGAAAAGTAGTGGGTAGCTTGTTGTACCTAGCAGGGACTACTAGACCTGATATTTCTTACGCTGTCAATATTCTGAGCAGACATCAGGTGAGTTGAGCATTTAATACTCAACACATTGGCACAAATTTCATCCCTTAGTCGCAGTTAGGGTCGGAGGAATGGATTTTTGAATTGAAAAAAAAAAATTTTTTTTCAATCTCCGCACTTTGGATAAGTCATTTGAAGAAAAATTTTTTTTTCAATCTCTTCGCTCTTTCAAAAATTCACTCCTCCCTCCCTAACAGGTGCTAAGGGATGAAATTTGT